>NW_026721597.1:0-8245 GCF_029784015.1 Lycium ferocissimum | reverse complement strand
GAACCGAAATTCGCACTGTCGATTTTAGTTAAGTAAATCGAAGGAAAACTAAGTAAACCTAGTTTTCCCTGAAGGCTCGGATTCTCTGCGATAACCAAACGAAATTGATAGAATAAAGCAACGTAGCGGAAAAATTGCACTAAGGCGTTTTATTAAATAGATGGTACAATATTCTTCCGAAAAAGGGAAGTAGAGAAACGCTGAAGCGAAAAACGACGGAAATAAAGGAGACAAAACGTTCTAAGCTTTGCTCCGCTAGTCTAAACTCCTAAGTCCTAAGCTAGCAGGAATTCTCTAAGTCCCTAAGTTTCGGATTTGCTCTCTCTCTGAGATTTTTTGCTCTGCCTTTCTTCCTCTCCCAAAGCTCCTTTATATACTCCTTCTTATGACGGTCTATTCTTCTTCTGGGCCGCAGGGCGGGCTTCTTTCCATTTTCGTCGGCCTCCACGCTTTTCGGGAAACTTGACATTTATCCTTCCGGAAATTTAACATTTATCTTGTTATGTAAAGATAAACGTAAATCGTCGTATCTATCTCAGATAATCGTAAACGGACTGTCCGATCGTGTTTGGTCCCTTTCGGGCCGTTTCCAGGACTTCCGTGGTTTTCTACGATCTCTCCGGAAGTTCTTCATTCGTTCGTAGAGTTGAGACGAGTGGTGTCTTAAGATAACCATCGCTGTTTCGTACGAAGAATTTAAGATCTTCCTTCCTGTCGATATCCTTACGAGTTTCCGAAGTGTTTCCCGACGGTCTTAGATTGGAGTAAGAACCGAGTTTCGTACAAATCTCAATGATTCGTCCTGCGAGGACTTGGGAAAGACTCGAAATACGACTCCGATGGCCGGGGACTGGGATTCGTGTACGAAAGATCGTTGTCCGACGACCCGAGCCAGCACGGGGCTAGCCGCCCGGCGACCACGGCCAGCACGGGCGCAGCACGCCGGCGCCACGGCCGCCGGCGGCCACGGCCAGCACGGGGCTGGCCGCCGGCGGCCACGGCCAGCACGGGGCTAGCCGCCCGGCGGCCACGGCCAGCACGGGCGCTAGCCGCCGCGGCGGCCACGGCCAGCACGGGGCTAGCCGCCCGGCGGCCACGGCCAACACGGGCGCTAGCCGCCGGCGGCCACGGCCAGCACGGGGCTAGCCCGCCCACGGCGGCCACGGCCAGCACGGGCGCCGCCCGGCGGCCACCGCCGCCGCCGGCGGCCACGGCCAGCACAGGGGCTAGCCGCCCGGCGGCTACGGCCAAGGCCGGGGTCGGCTGCTCGGTTCCTTCGGTTTACGGGTGTTCGTGTTCGTTTTTCGGAAGGTTTTTCGTATGACAAATAGACTTAGCCGTTGATTTCGAGATAACCGTTTTTGACCCCAACAGTTAGCCCCCCAGCATGCAAGATGCGGGAGCGATTTTGTGTGCGAAAGATTTGAAAATCGAAATTTTCGGCTAGGAATATTTTATTCCGAAAAACTCTACCACCTTTGATTTCTTATAAGTAGCACCCCATCTCCCTCTCATTTTTCACTCACTCTCCTTTTCTCAAATTTCAGAAAATATGGCTTTCTCTCTAAATGAAAAGAAAGATTCCGATGTCGAAATGAGTGAAGCTAACCAAGCCTCGCCGGCGCAGGATGCTCCTGCCCTTACGCAGACATTCGTCGAGGGGTTCAGTTCTTTTCAGGACAAGATGGAGCGACGCCGTGCTGAGATGGAGTCTAGCGTGGCAGGTCCTAGTGCTACTTCCGTGGTTCCGACTCTCGGATCCGATGTCGCTTTAACTCCGGATCCCGCGGTTCTGGCTCTTGGACCCGACGTTACTCCAGTCCCGATCTCCACACTTCCAGCCTCTGGATCCGATGTCCCTTTGCCTGCTGGAGAAATTGTCGTTCCGGAGCAAGCACCCGATGTCCAGGCTCGCCCGGAGGGTTCCCCTTTCGCGCCGATAGTGGTTTCGGAGGATGCGGTGGAAGTCATGCCTCCTCCTCCAGAAAAGAAGAGGGAGATCGTTTTGGGACTTCCCGCGTCCAACGCTGTTCCACCATCGAGGGGACGTTCAAGAGCTGGGGCTGCCGGATCAGCGAAGAGGAAAAGGTGTACTAAGAGTGAGGAAGGCGAGGTTTCGGCGAGACTATCGCAGCATCGCTCCAAGGTATTTCGTGAAAACCTTCTTTCCTTTGTTATCCCCTTGATTCTCACATTCTCTCGTGTGATCAGTTTGTGTCGTTGATCGACGGGATGCTTGGAGATTGCGGACTGGAGGTTACACGTTTGTCCAAGGAGCTGGATTCGTCGCGGGAAACTCTGAAGCGTACCGAGGCTGTGCTTCAATCGATTGAGAGCACTCATGCTGCCCAGACGTCGACGCTCGAAGCTAGGATCAGCGATCTCGAGCGTGATCTGGGAAAGACTGTGAGCTCGCTGCTCAAAGCGAAGGAGGAGAAGAAGAGCAAGTCCTCGGAAGTTCGACGTCTTAAGAGGCGGATTCAGCGCTTTGAGGAGATGGGAACTTGCACTGCGGTGGAGCTTGCCGGCCCGTCATCCTCGGGTACCCTGGTCCCGGGTTCGGAAATTCCAGAGGTCCAGGATGCTGGAATTGTTGCGGACAAGGGTGGTGAGGAAGTCGGCGAGGGCGATGGCGAAGCTGTTCCTGCTTTGGGTGAGTCGGAGGATGAAGGCGGTGTCCCGGAGGACGCCTAGGTTGATCAATCCCTGAGGGGATTTTTATTTTGATTGTATTTCGGCCGTTGGTTGGCCATCATGTATGATTTCGGGACTGGCCGTTGGTGGCTTTGAATCCCTGCCCTTTTTAGGGCGCTGTATTGAACTCGCGGTACGCGTTTATAAAATATTTTGCGTTTAGAACTTCTGTTTGTCGAAGTTAGAGGGGCAGGGTGTGAGTTGTCGTCTCATTCCTGCCTCCCTGACGATCACCGTATCCGTAGTTTGTACAAAGCGAGATTTTCCTGCGGTTTACGATTTACGCGAAAATTCGTGGAAACGTACAGACTTGAGTGAAGAGACAAGTTTTGGGATCTCGCGTCGTTGACGCTTTGCCTATGAGATGTTTAAGATACCAGCAAGGCTGGGTTTAGGGCAAGACCTAGGTTTACTCTCAGACTGAGGCTGTGCGATGACAAATCGGCTTTCGTTTTGCCTGTTCGTGATTTTAACCTGATTCGTACCGTTTTAAAATCCGCGAAGTGGTATCGGCTTATATGATTTGTATGGGCACGAATCGAGCTACTTCCTTTACGAAGTGCTGAACCAAATTTGGATTTTTTGTATAGCGCGCTATGGGATCCTTGTCGGATGTAAAAGAGCCTACCCTTAGGTGGCTTGTCTGTTTAGGACGTTAGAGTTCGTTTGTTGTGATCAGCAACAACGATATGATGCCGTTTAGAAGGCGTATGAAAGTTTTAATCGAAAAACGGATGTTCGGGCACGAAGCGACGTCTCGCAGTGCTTTGAAGTTTGTTTTTCTTATGCCATAAAGGACTATGGGCTTTTTAGAAATCGCGGAATGTTTCCGGGCGATAGTTTTATGGTTTGTTTGATGGATACTGGATCCATTGTTAAGGCCGTTAGGCGAATTGATTGTGGAAAGTTTTCGAAAGTTCGTTTTTTTTTTGAAAATTGTGGGAGCGTGCGGGTGTACGCACCCCACTCCCCCCTTTTAAATCGGGGGGATAGCTGAACCCACCGGTTGGCGAGTTGCCTACGTACCTCTTTCGAGGATCAAGCCATCTCGTAGTTCTGTTGTCCACGTTTACGTTCTAGTGGTAGTATTTCTTGAGATGCATAGCATTCCAAGTTCTCGGGATTTTTACGTCTTGCATGTTTGCGATTTGATACGAACCTGGTCGGACGACTTTTATGATTTTGTATGGTCCTTCCCAGTTTGCTCCCAGTTTTCCTGCGTTTCGTTCAGCAGTGTTTTGGAAGACTTTTCGCAAGACCAGTTCACCCTCTTTGAATCTTCGATGACGCACGTTCGCGTTGTAGTATTTTGCGGCGGCCTGCTGGTAATTTTGAATTCGGATGAGGGCTTGGTCGCGACGCTCGTTGATGAGGTCAAGATTATCCAGCAGCATGGCATTGTTCAGGTCTTCCCGTTCGGGAAGAAATCTCCCCCGTACGCCGGGGAATTCTACTTCCGCCGGAATCATGCATTCTGCTCCGTAAACGAGAGCGAATGGAGTTTCCCCCGTTGCTCGTCTCGGAGTGGTTCGATGAGACCAAAGGACCCCTTCGAGTTCTTCTGCCCATCGTCCCTTTTTGGCTTCCAAGCGTTTTTTCAATCCGTCTAGGACGGTCTTGTTTATGGTTTCAGCCTGTCCGTTGCACTGCGGGTATCTGGGAGTAGACTTGTTAAGTCGTATTTTCCATTTTTCGCAGAATGCCTCGAATCGAGTGGAAATAAACTGGGACCCGTTGTCCGTTACGATTTCGTATGGGACACCGTGTCTGGTTATGATGTTTTTCCAAACGAAGTTCTCGACTTGCACGTCTTTGATACTTGCGTAGGATTCTGCTTCCACCCATTTCGAAAAGAAATCTGTGAGGACCAGCAGGAAACGTTTTTGTTTTGATTTGTGCATTGGTCCGACGATGTCCATCGACCATCGCATGAAAGGGTACGGAGATGAGATAGAAGAGAGGATCTCGGCGGGCTGATGAATTGTCGGGGCGTGCCGCTGACACTTCTCGCATTTCCGAGCGAACTTCTCGCAATCCTTTACCATAGTTGGCCAGTAGAATCCGTGGCGTTTTATTTTTGTTGCGAGAGACCTTCCGCCGGAGTGGTTTCCGCACGATCCGGAATGAACCTCTTCCATGATTTTTCTCGCCTTTTCTCCTTCCGCGCAAGTCATGAGAGGTCCGGAGAATCGCCATTTGTAGATTTCGCCTTCCACGGTTACGTATCGTGCTGCCTGGATTTTTATTTTCCGGGCTGCCCATTTCTCCGCGGGTAGGGTACCATCTACGATGTAGGCTTTGATAGGTTCTAACCAGGGAGCGTCGCAGCCATAGTCTGTTTGGTCTGCGTCGTCTTCCGGTTGATCTTCGTTTTCTTCCGCGCCTTCGATCTGTGTTCTGATCAGGTTGGCGATTACCGGCGGTCCGATGCTTGGATGCTCTATGAATTCGACGGGAATTATTCTCTTAAGCCCTGGATCCGAGCTTGAGGCGAGAGCGGCTAAAGCGTCAGCTTGGACGTTTTCCGAGCGGGGAATCCTGGTTAGCGCAAATTGCTGAAAATCGTGGGCCAAGTCTTGGACGACCTTCAGATATGCGTTCATCCTTTCATCCCTTGCTTCGTATTCTCCGCTGAACTGGTTTGCGACTAACTGAGAGTCGCAGTAAGCGTGAATGTTTCGAATCTTCAGCCCCTGGGCCAGTCGTAGGCCCGCAATTAGCGCCTCGTATTCTGCTTCGTTGTTCGATGCATGAAAATCCAAGCGGAATGATTGCTCGAGGATTTCTCCTGTCGGCGAAGTGAGCCGGATCCCGATTCCAGATCCTTGCTTGGTCGAAGATCCATCGACATGGAGATCCCATGTTGACCCAGGATCCTCGTTAGTTAAATCCGTCGTGGGTAATTCTACCAAGAAGTCCGCGAGTACCTGCGATTTCGTGCAGGTCTTTGGACGATATTCGATATCGTACTCGCTTAGTTCAATCGCCCACTTCGCGAGTCTACCAGACTGGCTTGGACTGTGTAGAATCGTCCGTAACGGAAAGGTGGTAAGTACCACGATGGTATGAGATTGGAAATACGGTCTAAGCTTTCTTGCCGAAGTTATGACAGCGAGTGCCAATTTTTCCATCAGCGGATACCGAGTTTCGGCATCTAGTAATGTTTTACTAATGTAGAAGACCGGTTTCTGTTCTCCGAATTCTTCTTGAATCAGGACGCCACTGACTGCTGATGCGGATACTGCGATGTAGAGGAACAAGGGCTCTCCGACTACGGGTTTTGCGAGGATAGGAGGGGTGGCCAGATACTGCTTCAGCTGTTGGAAAGCTTTCTCGCAATCCTCTGACCACTCGAACTTTTTGTTCCCCTTTAAGGTTTCGTAGAAAGGGAGACACTTATCCGTGGAGCGCGAGATGAATCGGTTTAAGGCCGCGACTCGTCCGGTCAGCCTCTGGACTTCCCGCTTGGTTCTCGGGGAAGCCATTTCTATCAGTGCGTTGATTTGTTTCGGATTGGCCTCTATTCCGCGGAATGTTACGAGGTAACCGAGAAATTCTCCCGACGCCACGGCGAATCTGCATTTTGATGGATTGAGTTTCATGTTGTGCTGGTTCAATCTCTCAAAGCATTCCTCTAGGTGGACTACGTGGTCGCGTTCGTCAAGAGATTTTACCAACATATCGTCGATATACACCTCCATGGTTTTTCCGAGTTGCTCGGCAAACATCCGATTGACGAGCCGCTGATACGTGGCGCCGGCGTTCTTAAGACCGAAAGGCATTACTTTGTAGCAATAGGTTCCTCGGTCGGTAATGAATGCTGTCTTCTCGCGATCTTCGGGATTCATCATGATTTGATTGTAACCGGAGAACGCGTCCATGAACGATAGGAGTTTGTTTCCTGCGGTTGCCTCGACTAGACGGTCGATGTGCGGAAGCGGAAAACAATCCTTCGGGCATGCTTTGTTGAGATCAGTAAAGTCGACGCATACTCGCCATTTCCCGTTCTTTTTCTTGACGACGACGGGATTGGCGAGCCAGTCGGGATATCTTACTTCTGTTATTGATCCAACTTTGAGGAGTCTTTCGACTTCCTCATTGACCGCAGTTGCCCGTTCGGGGCCTAGCTTTCGCCTCTTTTGTTTTACGGGTTTGTGAGTTGGATCAATGTTGAGTTCGTGACATGTTATGTTAATGTCGATTCCCGGCATATCTTCCGCAGCCCAAGCGAACGTGTTAAGGTTCTTCTTGAGACATGCGATGAGTTCTGCTTTCAACGGATCGCGAAGATTGGCTCCAATCTCCACGCACCGCTCTGGGTTAGTCTCATCGAGGCAGACCGAAATTACTGGTTCGCAAGTGGGCTCACGTTTCCCTTCCAGGACCTCAGCTCTTTGCGATTGCCAGAAGATTTCTGGAGGGTCCTGCGATGCTGGTTCGTGGGTTGCTTGCTTTTTTGGTTTAGTTTCGGGCTCAGAGTTTTTCCGTTTTAACCCAGCGGCCAAGCAGACTTGCGGCGCTTTACGATCTCCTTGTATTGTTTCCACTCCGGAGAGGGTCGGAAATTTGAGGCACAGATGGAAAGTCGAGGGGATTGCTCGCATGGAATTTAACCACGGAGTCCCGACGATCGCGTTATATGCTGCTGGACCGTCGACTACCAAAAATTCCACCATCTTCGTGACGCTCCCGGCTCTGACCGAGAGATCGACCGAGCCGAGGGTCATTGTGATGTTTCCTGAGAGTCCGATTATCGGATTGGGATCGTCCGTGATAGCGTTTAGGTCGATTCCCATCCTCTCGAGGGTGTTTTTATATATAATATTTGTCGAGCATCCGGTGTCGACCAATATTCTCGCTACGTCGATGTCCTGGATCGTTAGTCTGATAACGAGGAGTTCGTCGTGAGGTTTGGCTTGACCAGCCGTTGCTCTGTCCCCGAATGACACGATGTTGCGGACAGGTGATGTGGCCATGCTGTTGTTACCAATCGTAGGTTTTTGAGTAAGAGAATCCGACCTCCTTCTAGCGCCAAACTGTGGGAACCGAAATTCGCACTGTCGATTTTAGTTAAGTTAAAACGTAGGAAAACTAAGTTGACCTAGTTTTCCCTGAAGGCTCGGATTCTCTGCGATAACCAAACGAAATTGATAGAATAAAACAATGTAGCGGAAAAATTGCACTAAGGCGTTTATTAAATAGATGATACAATACAGTTCTTCCGAAAAAGGAAGTAGAGAAACGCTGAAGCGAAAACGACGGAAATATAGGAGACAAAACGTTATAAGCTTTGCTCCGCTAGTCTAAACTCCTAAGTCCTAAGCTAGCAGGAATTCTCTAAGTCCCTAGGTTTCGGATTTCTCTCTCTCTTAGGATTTTTCTCTCTCCTTTTCTTCCTCTCCCCAAGCTCCTTTATATACTCCTTCTTATGACGGTCTATTCTTCCTTCCGGGCCATCAAGGACGGGCTTCTTTCCATTTTCGTCGGCCTCCATGTTTGTCGCTTGACATTCTTCGGGAAACTTGACATTTATCCTTCCGGAAATTTAACA
>NW_026721596.1:0-8716 GCF_029784015.1 Lycium ferocissimum | reverse complement strand
TTATAAAAAAATATTCTTTCCCTCTTTTTTAAACCCAAGAAAACCGAATCATATGAAATCGTAAAGTAATATATAATGATGTTTCGCTAAACAACCGACTACAAGACCGGCATATCGACAAGAAGGACTGTTCAGAAGTTCTAACATAAATCATTATACCATGACATGGAGTACTCGACTCCCAAGAACACTCGGAAGAGAATGGAGCTTCGCATCAATCCACATCGAACATCTACAGCAATATCTTCACTCATCCGCACACACCGCTGCGTGGCATGAAACGCGATTCCACTAAGAAGGGACGATAGATGCGAATAATGTCTTGAGAAATTTTAAACAAAGTTAGTAGAAGTATGATTTGAGTTACTTGATCAAGTTAGCACTTACTAAGTGGTAATCGTCTCGAATACACCGATATATGCAGAAGGCGTGTTAGAACCCAGAAAGGGTTAAAAATTTGAAGTATAGAAATAGGTGAAAGAAGAAACCATCTAAGCAATAAGAGAGCAAGCTCTGAAGAAGAGCAAGGGTTGCTCAGGGAAAAGAGTTTTCCTCAAGACCGACAAAGGCTTAGTATGCCAGTTATGTACATTAGAAACCCGTTCATTTAAATGTCCAGAGTTTTCCTAATAAGTAAGACTTGCTTGAAGTAAGCGAAGAAATAAGTCGTCGATATGTTAAGAAAATTAACCACTAGATGACCGATCATCGCTAACTCATGGGATCCATAGGCTTTAAACGTCGGCTTTTGAACTAAGGGGGAGATCGACATTTAAAAGTGTGCTGATATAAACTATGTGTTTTATAAGTTGATAGGTGTTAAGGAGATTATGTCGAGGGTCGCGGTTGCAGCCAAGAAGATGCGTAGAATGTGATTTTTGTCATCTTTGTGGGAGGTCAAGTACCAGGGTAACTATGTTATGAGATAAAGTTCTAGGATCCGAATACCAGCTGGTTTTAAGGGTATAACGGTTCCAATTCCGAGTAATTCATGTACTATGTGGTACTAATGCCCACGTACTCTTACTCATCGTGCCTTTCATACCCATATCATGCCCATGTTATTTTGCACTCCACGCTTAAGATCTGTAAGAATTAAAACTTCGTACGATAGTAAGCTATACAAGGGAATGTCCTTTCATGTTTCCGTACATCAGTGTGCTCGTGTCTAAAGTTAAAAAACGCATTCAAAGTCTCACATATTATCATGTTTTTATTCTCGTCTCCATGTTCATGAAGTGCTTTTGAATCAGTAATGATCTTGACCCTGATTATGTTATCCATGTTACTACGTACTGCCCTAATCCATTTGTTGCATCCCACTTAACGGTATAGTAACAATGATGTTGAGATGATAATGAAAAGGTGAACCAAGACGGATGTCTACCCACGATTCTATGTAATTTGTATGTTTCTTTGACTAATGTTTTAAACCATCTCGTAGCTTGGCACAAAGGGTGCCCTTATCTTTCAAAATTACTATGCCATTTTTATGTTTAAAACACTTCTACCCATGTCTTAGATGCTCGAGGAACGAATTATTCATACGCCTATAATCCATTCTTTCATGAGCCTTATTTATAACAAGTGGCGTTTACTCACGGTGATAAGATAAGCTATGTTGAACCATGTCCTATTCTTTGGTGTATCTAAATTCTAAAGGTAATGTTTTATCCATGCCTTATATTTACGACCCAAGAGCGAGCCTACAATCGTACTCCACAAATCACGCTTGTCTTATTATTAGCTCAATACCCATGAAATCGGACCAAACGCCATGATATGCATCTATGATATACTCGGGTAAATGTCGTTGCTCATGGTCCATGTACTATGTCATGCTATTCACGTTTCATGCCATATAATCACGTTCCCATGTATGCATCTACGTTATGTCCTCCATGTGACAATGAAACATGTCATGTCTGTTTCTCTAAAGCAAAGTATCTCGTGAATAGTACCAATAATCTTTTTCACTTCTCACTTCTTTATAATACGCTCAGTGAGAATGAGCAAGGCGAGCTAAGGTATTCATAATCATGATTAATGTAGCCTAACAAGATAATCGAAGTAGAGTGCATTCACATATTCAAATAGATAACTTTTTATATAACTCGGTTCATCTCAAAGTATTCTACTCGATTCAACGTATTCATGTCATGCCTATGCTAGATTTATGAATACCTATGTTAGGATCATATTCTTGTTATACGACTCAAGTCCGTCGCATTCGCATCGAGTTGTGCTTACATTCAAAGCCCTTTAAGTCATACTCTTATCTCATATTACCATAGTGACATACGAACGTCTATGATTAAGTCTCTCTAAGTATCCAAATCCTACCCGTGCTTAGTATTGACCCTTATGTTGTAACAATCGTGTTTTCGACATTCGAATCCCGTATTTACGATATCCGTGTTTACACGTATTCGTATCTCGTAACTGATTTAGCACTTCATGTATTCATGTCGTCCAATTTCGTATGTATTTATGTCCCGCGTCATCGTCTCATACCCAGTAATCATGTCATGTGTTCGTACCTATTTCGACTATGTCATTCATTCGTACCTCTGATTTTCTTCGAACCATGCGTGTATAGTAATCATGTAATCATTCGACCAATGTCTAGTGCGTTCAAGCCGGCTCGATATTTATGTTAGCTACATACAAGATCGATAATCACGTTATGTCCACATCATGTGTATTAAGATATTGTGTGAGTTGTGTGTTGGTACTTTAGTTAGTGATAAGCGTTGAGAAATGTCGTGAGGGTCGGAGATTATGAAGGAAGTCACGCCATAAATTTTGTAGATTCGAGTTTGTAGCGATTCTTAACTACTAGTCGCCAAATCGAGGACAAATGTTTCATGATTCTCATTATGTAGGTGCTACTCAGTTTTATGTTCCCCATGTACATGTTTCCATGTAATCACGCATTCAGTTCTGGTGATCCATGTCCATGTTCCTACGTAACCATGTCAAGCTCTTATGTTTTACGGCATGTTTCTTTCATGTTCATGTATTCAAGCCATTTCCTGTCATATTCTTAACATGACCCATCATTCGAGGACGAATGATCCCAAGGGAGAGATATTGTAACACTCCATACCTTTAACCTAAGCTTTGACCATGATCCTAAACTTAGAAAACCAGATAAAGAATGTGGGAATTTGGAATTTCCTTGTTCAGTTGTAAGATGGGGGTTTACGCCCGCTGAACGATGTTAATAAGTATTTTTTAGTATACGAGTAGTATTTCAAGTAAATGCGGTACCAAAGATTTACGAGCATTACGAAATTTGACATTTAGAGGCTACATTGTTAAATACGGATCATATTTCAAAATACGGCCGTATTTCAAAACGTATTTGGAATTTGGGAAAACTTCACGATGAAAGTTGTCTGACTTTGAAATACCTTTCCAACGGTATATTATAGAGTCAAACGGACTCTACGCAAAGAGTTATGGCCATTTCTTGAAGAGACACGATGATCCATACGGAATACGGACCGTATTTCAAAATACGGCATCTTTCAAAATACGGCACGTATTTAACCGGGGTGTAAAATTCAATTTTCCGAACGTATATATTCGGTCATATCGTTTAAATCATTATTTTTCATTCCTTGAAGCCAAAACGACCTCCTATCCTCTTATCATCAAAACATGAGGTAAGCCTACTCTAATTATTCAAAGTCAATTCTAATACATATCCTTCTAATCTAAACAAGAAATCATCATTCCTAAACTAGGGTTTTCAAGAAAACCCATCTCAAGGTTCAAGATTCAAAATGTTGGAAATCTTCTTCAAAGTTCAACTCTTTTATTCAAGTTTTGGAGCATTACCAGGTATGTAGAGTTGCTATCTACGTGTGGGAACATCATTGTTCTTCCCACGCCTCTTAATCCATAAAGTATGAATCTTTACGAAAACTGGGGTTTCTACACCATACTCATAATAACCCTAGGTCTATGTCCATGATTATATTATGTATGAATTGCTATAATTCCATCATTGAGTTCTTAATATTTCCTTACGATTATTGAGAATCCGTCCGTAATCCATGAACACCTATATCTTGTATTCCATGGGTTCTTGCATGCATGTTTTTAGCTGAAAAAGATTATTTCATGAATATCCTACATGTCTGCAAGTTTTCATGCAACTATATTATGTAATTACTTTCATGCCATGATACAAGATACATATATCCTAAATACAAGCTATTTCATGAAATCATGTTTACAAGTTATTTCGTGAAATCATGATTACATGTCAGGTACAAGTTAATTCGCGAAAATCATGGGTTTCTTAGCCAACTATATCATGTTCATGTTTTTTGGGAGTTGCACGAGTTACCGAGAAGGCTCAGATAGCCTGAACCTACATAGCACAGGACGAATGAGGATCCGCTACCGGTCGGACGATTCCTTAATTTTACACTGAATGGATCCATCAGGCACGTTACCACCTTATATCCTGGCAAGGCATGGGGGCTCTGCTGGTCCGGCGAGGTACCAGACTCTACGTATCCACGTGGTGATATCATTTTGTCGGTTTATGAAATGCTCTCCCTACTTATCAAGTTTTACTTATGTTTTATATATATATGTACTCATGCTCATGCTCATGTTCATGTCTAAGTTTTCAGTTTCAGTTCTTATCATGTTATTTCATGTCCCATGTTATTTCATTTAGTTGGTTTACATACCAGTACATTCAATGTTTGATGTCCCCTTTCTATTGCCGGGGCCTGCATTTCATGATGCAGGTACTGATTTATAGGACGACAACGTACTGCTCGGTAGGACAACGTTCATATCGCTTATTAGTGAGCCCCATCTCATTCAGGGTTTAGTCAACTCCTTATTTTATTATTAGCTATGCATCTAAGGTATGCTGGGGGGCCTTGTCCCAGTGAGTATGTTTTTCATGTTCTAACTTATGTTAGAGGTTTCATAGACTGGACAAGTCAGTTTTGTCATGTCACACTTTCGGAGTCGTATAGCCATTTTGGCTCATTCATGTTATTTTCGCACTCATGTTTAAATAAGTATTTTGATTAAGTATTATGACTTATTGCATTTTATAAAGGCTCAGCATGCATTCACGTTGTATTCCGCTCATGTTATGCCTCATGATGATTCAAAGAAGCTATGTGGTTCGCTCGGTCACATCCAGTAAGGCACCGAGTGCCATGTTACGCCCAGGCCATGGTTCGGGGCGTGACAACATATTGATCAGACTCAATAATTTGCTTGAAGCATGCTTTATTAAGAAGAAAACTAGACATCAAATTTTTTCTCATAAAAGGAGTAAAAAGTACATCTTTTAATGCTAACACCCTTCCTGAGGTAAAGCTCAACTCAACATCTCCCTTGCCAAGCACTTGAGTAGTGTGAGAATCACCAAGCATGATGTTTTTGGGCTCTCCAAATGGAGTATACACTTTGAACCAATCTTTGTCATAGCAGACATGACGGTTTGCACCAGAATCAGCCCACCATCCATCAACATTTTCGACCATATTTCTGTCTGTTATCACTACCACAAATGGCTCTTCAGTAACGTTTGCCTGAGGTGTAGGACCACATTTCCAAAACTTACAAAATCGAGCAATATGCCCACTCTTGCCACAAACAAAGCATGATCCTCCATTTTGTGCTTGTTGATTTTGTGCTTGGTTATTACCACCACTATTTTTCTTGGGAGGTCTACCATTATTTTTCTTGAATATTTTCTTCTTAGGCTTCATTGAGGTATTTTTGTTACCATTAGAAGCAACATTATTTGAAGTAATTAAATTTACCTTATTTGTGAGGGGTTGTAAGTTGCTCTCTTCTGTTTGCAAAAGTACATCTTGGCCACTTGCCTCTTCTTCCATGCGAATTCGCATAATCAACGTCTCAAGAGAGGTTTTCTTTTGTTTGTGGCGCATAGTTATTTGAAATTCCTTCTATGAATGTGGAAGTTTATCTATTATGCCACAAACAATAAGGTTATCTCCAATTTTTATCTCTTCGTACTTGAGCTCTCCAACGATCATTATAAAGTCTTGAGCTTGGTCTATTACTGATTTGTTGTCCACTATTTGGAAACAAAAAAAATCCACTACTAGCATATTTTTTTCTCTCCAGCCTCCTCGATATCATATTTCCTCTATAACGCTTTCCGAATTTTATTTGCAGTGGAGTAAGTTCTATTATAATAATCATAAAATTTATCTGATAGACAATTAAGTAAATTATACCGATACTTGTATGAATCTTCATCATACTTTTCAATTTTTTCTTGAAGAGAAATAAGTTCTTCATCATTCATGGAAGAGTTGTCTACTTTATTTGGATTCTTCTGAATTAATACATAAGAAACATTGAGAAGACTTAAGTAGAAAAATACTTTGCCCTTCCATCTCTTCAAATGAGTACTGTTGAACCGAAATGGCTTGTTAAGACCTCCCACTTTGATATCCACAGATTTTTCAATTGTAGCCATTGAATATGTTACACCTCGTATCTTAGAACTAAGGTTAGACTCGTATCGTTTAGAGTTTTAGTGAAAAATTGAAGGTTTGAACGTTTTGCGAGAATGGTTGACAGGCTTATTTCGGGCAGCCATAATTCCGTGATTAGTTGAGAATTTGGAAAAGTGCCCTTAATGAAAGTTGTAGTACGTAGAAATACCTTTCTAACAATATAAGGATTAGTTCAATCAGACATCGGAGCAAGGAGATATGATTGTCTCAACATGGCTAATAGTAAGGTGCTTAAAATTCTATACAATTGGCTAAATTTTCGATATGTCTGTTTTCCAGTCCATTTTCTTGAAAATTCGTTGAGAATTTGAGAAAGCTTAAAACATGAAAGTTGTGGACCTTTGAAATACCTTTCCAACAGTATATTAAGGATCCGAACAGATCTCTGTACAAGAAGTTATGTCCATTTTTACCGAACACTGCGTAGACCGACACATGTCGCTTGTAAGGGAACGTGCAATGGCTCTGAGTCGTGGGCCGATCGCACAAAAACACCCTCTCTGAGCACTTACCTGCAGGGGTTTGCGTACTACATATGCATCGCGGGCCCATCGCACAAAAGGTCGGGTTTTTGCGTTTTAAGTTATATTTAAGCTTGGGGTTTATTTCCCTCACAACCCTAGTCATGAAAAATCATCCTAAAGTCAGGGGGAACAAATCCCAAGCCTCAAGAACCCTCCAAGGTAAGTTTTATCATGATTCTATGTTGAATGCAAGTCCTTAATTCATTTCTAACTTGAGTAAACCCTTCTAATCGATAGAGTTATGAGTGGAACATTATTATTAGGCGTGGAATCCTAGAACTTGAATTCAAGAGAATTGAACTTCAAAGAGCTAATGCTTCTACACTCTAATCATTCATAATAATGAATTGATAAGTTCTTGGGAGAATAGTAAATGGGTTTAGTAAAGAGAATTACACGCTAGGGTTTTGGATTGTTGACTTGAGATTGTTGTAATCATATGGGTGATGAAGAATGATATTAATTACACCTAATTGAGATTTTAGAATTATCTAGAAGTAATAGAATGCGAATTGGGGGAAGGAAACACCATTAAAGAGGGTTATGGAGCGTTATGCCCACCAAGTGTTTGATAAAATGCTTAGGTGACCAAAGCATGGATATTATTGCTAATATGGAATCTCTTTGACTTGTGTTGCTATAGATTAAAGTTGAAAGAGCTGACAAACGTTGTGTTACGCTCAAAGACTGGAATTAAGGTATGTGAGGCTAACTCTTTACGTTTGGGAATGTTAATGACTCTCCCTAAGCCACGTTCATCTACAACGTTACCAATTGCCTCAAAAATATAGTTAAGCTTAGTTCCTTGAATAGTTGCAGAACTTCTATTCTCTAGTTTTATAGTTCATTCATGACTTTCATTCTGAATGTTGTGAGCTCAGTACATAATCAATATAGACTTGTGTTTGATACTCATGAGTCTCAGTCTAGAATACTTAGGATATTTATAAATAGTTAAAGCTTCAGTTCTCATAATCAGTTCATGAATACATGTATGAGTGAATCATTTCCCAGTATGTCAGTGTTGTATCTTTCAGCATGATTCTCAGTTCTTTTATGCTCAATGATGAACACCTGTGTTATTGGGCCTAAGGCCGCAGTTATGTATACGTATACTTGGGCCTGAGGCCGCAGCTTGTGCACATATATATTGGGCCTGAGGCCGCAGATTATTTACTCAGATAAATAGGTGGTTCCTCATTCAGAACAGGGAGTATTCATATCTTTACTTCCTTATTTCAGTTCAGTTATCAGTTATCAGTTTCAGTTTCAGTATTTACAGTTCTTTCTTTCAGTTGCTTTACATACCAGTGCAATTCAAATGTACTGACGTCCCCACCACCAGTATCAAGACCTGTTTCACGTCTGAGTAACGATTTACAGGTTGACGATTCTTCTTGCTAGGACATTCTCATATCAGCTGCTTGGTGAGCCTCAGTTCCCTCAGGGCGTTATCATATTTTTAGTCTTTATAGTAGTTCTGTCAGTAGAGGTATGTCCGGGCCTTATCCCGAAAAAAGAGTTGGACTTTTAGACCGAGACTATAAAATCAAACTGGGGTTTTAACAACCTTTTTTTTAGCCTTATCGTAATTTTTCGATTTTTTGACTTATTCGAATTTCCAAATTTTTAAAATTTTGGGTTTAGTAGATCAGT
>NW_026721595.1:0-8514 GCF_029784015.1 Lycium ferocissimum | reverse complement strand
ATTTGGTCATGGAGTTCGGTTGCTTAGTACTGGTATTTGATAATTTGGTTGTGGAGCTGAGTAGCCGGGTTGTGCATAGCACACAGTCATTGGCCTATATTGGGGTGAGGTAATTGTGTAGTTGATTGGTGGAGATGATTGGTGGCTATCTGGATTCGTGGATTATCTCTTTCCATGGCTTTTTGGACTAGCAGGAAACACAGTTATGTCTTCTTTTATTTTTGCCACTCATGGTGCCCAACGCACCGATCCGTTTAGTACACTAACAATCCTACCGGTTTTAAGGCCGTCTTCGATATCTTCCCCCACAACAACTATATCTGCGAAGGAGCTCCCTTTCATAGTTACCATTTTATCAAAGCAATCAGCTTCTTGGTATTGTATGAATGCGGCTACTATCTCAGCTTCGGTCATAGGAGGTTGTACACGTGCTGCTTCATCTCTCCAGCGACTAGCATACTCTCGGTAGGTCTCAGTCGATTTCTGACAAATTTTCTTCAACGAGAAGCGATCGGGTACATTTTTCACATTGAAACGGAATCTTTCCGTCACACCCTAACCTTATTAGGGTGTGATGGGCACCGACCCCACATCCGGGAGCCGAGCGAACCCACGGACTCTCATTACGCACCTAAATTTTTTTTCGAATAAAGATAAAATGCAAAATATAACTTTCAGAAATAATGCTTTTCGTTGCTTTCAAATTACATAAATTCTGTAGACAAACAAAACCAATCACATATGACGTATCGGCTGATGGAGCCGCTACGTACTAACAACCAACACCCACGACGCCGTTCGCAAAGTCTCTAACACGGATCCGAGAAATCATAACGGACAACTCGACTCGGCAAAGACTCGGGAAAATGGAGCTTGCCATCTCCGCCGGAACCTCTTCTATAATAACTTCAGCTATCGTCGGGTGTACTGCGCGGCATGAAACGCGGCCCCCGAAGAGAGGGGTCGACGGAAAATGTACCGAGTATGTAAAGCACGCAATACAGAAACAGAAACGAGAACCATAACCGAAACGACGTAAATAGTGTAAATACACAACTCGGATACCGTACGCTTACCTTTCGGACACAATCCATACATACCCGTCTCATATGCCGAGAGGTACCGAAAGTAAGTGGGTCAACCGTAGTACCAAAATACTTAGTTTGCAATCACGGATCGCATGTCCGAAGAGTTACAGAAATACAGAGTGCATCGGAGATGTCGCACGTCAGACGGAGTACAGAACGTACAGAATGTTCAGATAAAGTCATATACCGGACGGAATGCCGAACATACGAAATATTCAGATTGTATCATGTGACGGACAAACTACAGAACATACAGAATGTTCAGATACTGACATACATCGGACAGAATACAGAATGCACGGAATGTTCAGATGATGTTATACAGCGCGTATGCATAAAACGTGTCCCGGCCCTCTGATAAGGGACTCGGTGAATAAGATCATATATAGCAGACTCATATGTCATATATGCAAATAACGTGTCCCGACCCTTTGTTAAGGGACTCGGTAATGCAGAATCATGCGGATCGGAATCCCCACCAAATATACATAACGTGTCCCGCCCCCCTCGCGGGTCTCGGTGGATAATATCAAATGCCATCCCGCCACCATCCCCGTATCATCATAAACATACACGATAACGTGTCTCGCCCCTGGGTACGAGGGACTCGGTGAATAATGCAGAAGAGCACGATAACATGTCCTGGCCCGGGACTCAGTGAATCAGAATCATACCATAGAGTACGCACGAGAACATAACATGCCCTGGCCCGGGACGCAGTGAAAGACACATTGAGCCATGCACGAGCAGAGTCGTGAGAAACCATATGCACATAAATCCAGACTCGATGAATACAGACACTTACTAATGTTCTGGGGCTCAGAAACAAGTTTCGGGTCCGTCCGAGTTAGTATTAGGAAGTTATGAACACTTAGAGAGCAGAAACCTCTTCGGACTTTTTAAGCGATCCGGGATCGTATATGAAAACATTAAGACTTACAGAGAATGCTCATAGCAGAATATTCGGATTAGAAACTCATATCAGACGCTCGTATCAGAATACGCATACCAAAGTACTTATATCAAATGCTTATATTAAAATATTTATATCTGAACACCTATACCAGGATTTTTATTTTAGAATATCTACACCGGACGCTTATATCAAAATATGCATATCAGATCATTCGTATCGCAGTGTTTATATCAGAATAGTCAAATCAGAATGCCCACATCTGAATTATCGGATACTTATAGCAAACTTGGAACATTAGCCAAAAGTTTCCATTAGTTAACGTACGGAAATAAGGCTAACAAAACAATATGCGTAGGTCTCGGGGATTGTGGCCCACTTCGGGTCAAATAAGGTGACATACACAATTTGCGCATTTTATACTTCATAATAACATTCGTGATAATTTTAAGGTAGTCGGGTCCCATTTGTTCATGTTCTAGGTGTTTAAATAACTTTTCCAACCATTAATGACATAATTGATTCAATTCTACTGAAAGAAAGAGAGGTATTTTCAGACGTAGATTTCAAAGAATAGAGTTGCCCCCGAGGTCCAATTTCAAGCCTAGTATGTCTAGGACATGCCAAGAGAAAGAAAGGGTAAGCCTTACATACCTTTTCCGCTTAAGCTTGCCAAAACTCCGATCCCGTTTCGTCAAAATCTGCAAATGGTTACCTTTACCGAGTTACTATTCATGGGACTTAAAATTTCAACCTTAATCAATACTTGTCTTAATCTTTCAAATGGATTCACTTATATTGTCATTGAAATTTCGCAGCATTTCCCCTGTAAATACACCATCCCGAGGATATGGCTCGGCCCAAATATCAACAACAATCCGAGAATGGAACTCGGCCACATTATTAACAACAATTCCGACAATTATTCAAACCACACTTACAATACTCTTAATGATTCTATACCACCCGAATCCTCCAACTTCAACAAACAATATCACCAACACACTTTTATCTTCCAAATTCATAAACTTCCTCAACAATACACACATTATTAACATTATACTCATAAATAAAGAAACGACACTAAAATCACATTGGTTTTCAAATCAGCCCGCAACCATTACCACACCATCTTGGGTCATTAAGCTCTCATTTACATCACATAATCCACAACGCAACAACCCAAACATACTAAATAAAATTAGTCTATCCTTTGGCATGCAAAACAGTCCATTTTCGGCCAACCTCACAATACACCCATTCCATGATTTTTATTTGTTTTCCATACATTACAACACTACATAATCATGTTAAATACACTTAATTCATTATTCCTACACATTGCACACAACACACGCCAAACAACACTTCACACGGCTCAACTTGAACATGCAATATTCCACGAATTTCCATTCTTTTCTACACATTACAACACATTACAACAACAACCAATACATCACAAAATCTTAATTCATCCTTCCATACATAACACTTCATACATACGGCCTTAACTCCAACTTGTGTTCTATCATGAATTTCTTCCATTTTCCACATACTACAACACATGTAAACCATTCATAACACATAAAACAAGATTAAAACTCACCTTTCTTCTTCAACTTCTTCACTAGGCTAGAATACGGAAATGACGAAACGAACGACTTATCCTCCGAAACAATTACACCATGTTGTAGAGGACCCTTGAATTAGTAGGAATACCACAAGAAAAATAATTTTGGGACAAGATTTCAAGGGTTCCTTTTTTTTTTCCATGGCCGAATATGGCCTTTGGTTTTGCTCTTCATCTTTCTTTGTTTTTGTTCTTTATTTTTGTCTTAAATAAAAAGGAACTCATATATATATATGTAAAGTTATTGAAGGCATGTGAGGGGCACATGCCCCATCTCTAGAATTTTCTTTTCTTTTTTCCTTCCTTTTATTTTTCTAGAATTCTCCTCCATTTTTTTTTTTTGGAATAAAAAGATGACTTCTTTGTCATCATTTTCATCCTTTTTCTTCACATGGCTCATATGGCCTTTTTGGAGCTTTCATGAAACTTGGGTGAAATTCCCATTTTGCCCCTCAACTTCTCTCGATATTACCATTTTGCCCCTAACCTTCCACATTATTTCCATTGGCCATTTTGCACATTTCTCTTTTTACCCTTGGCCTTTCTCAATATTTTCATACTAATAATAATCATAAATAGTATTCCTAACAACTCGCTCATTAAAATAGTTCTTGAAAATAATCTTGTCCTTATCTTGCCACAACTTTCTCGAATTGTCCAAATGTATGAAATACGGGATATAACACTTTCCATGAACGAACTCGCCATTTCTTCCCATGTTTTCCACCAGCTAATATCTTGAGAAATGATCCATTCCATAGTCTCCCCTGACGTACTTCGACTAAACAACCTCATAAGTAGGGCTTCATTTTAGCCGCTTCAACCAATGGGCCGCAGTGAAGCCTTAAGTGGTTTCCGGTTGCCCGACTGTTGAAGTGATCAAATTTGGGAATTTTAAAGCCTTCAGGCAGACCCAAGTTTGAATGGATGCACAGGTCAGAGTATCTCAACCCTTCTTTCTTCTTAGAGCAATGCTCCAGCTCGGTAATTTTCTTCCTCATCTCCTTCTCTATTTTGTCTATTCTTGCTTCGAAGAACATTTCCATGTTTTCCAATTCTAGTGAGGAGTCAATATGGGTAACATGATCTTGAAAAGTGACATTTGGTGGTACGGGATGGGTCACTGGAACTCCTGTTGCCCGAGGGGCTTGATAAGCATTTGCGTTTGTAGTGCGAGCTGGTGTTTGAAAAAGTTGAGGTATGGTGGGAGAAGCTCCCCACATGGATGGTATTTCAGTGTAGTGGAGTCTGGAAGGTAGTTCCAGTCTGGGTTTGAGGGAAATGATCGGGAATTGGTAAATCCAGATTTGGGAAAGTGGGTGGAGATTTCCTAGCCTCAGCATTAGTGGTATTTTCTTTCTCGGCCCTCGGCCCATCCGCCTCTTCTCTCGGCTCGCCCAATTGTCTCATCGCAGATCGATAGCCTCTTCCAGAGCCATTCCAACTATGTCAACTGTTAGGGTACCTTCTACTAAAGCTGTAACGACCCTTCCGGTTGTTATGGGAATTTAGGACTCCATTGGGAATTCAGAGGCCGCGGGTAGATTCGTGGGGTGTCTTTTTGTATGTATGCATACTTTGTGTTATGTTTTTGAGGCCTTGGATGAAATGTTGGATGATGGGGGAAAACTGGAGAAAATCGTGCTTACTGTCCAAAATGCACCGCTGAGATGGTGTGAGTACCGCTGCAGCGGTACTGCTATAGGGTGGAAGCGGTCAGCCACTTTCTCTTGGGGCCGCTGTGGTGGGCCTTTGACCGCTACCACGACGCCACTATAGCGGGGTGGCGACCGCTATAGCGATGAGTAGATTTATCCTCGGTCCGCTATAGCGGTGGCTTGGCCACTATAGAGGGACCACTGCAGCGGTGTAGCGACCTCTGCAGCGGTTGACGGGAAGGCAACATCCGTGTTTTTAATGACTTAGTCTCATATTTCATCCATAACGCCCCAACACACTTCCCAACAAAAACTTAGAGAGAATTTTCAAGCTAGGGCAAGACAACCTTGAGAGGTAAGTTCCATTGCTTTTCATTCTATCATTCCATTCCCCTTCATTATTGTAATCCTCCTCATGGGTCTTTAATGGTGGAATTGAAATAAGAACCCTAGAATAGTAATAAACCTTTTAAACTTGATGGGTTATGGTTATTATCGCTTAGTTATCATTTAAATGCGTTGGTTAGTTGCTATTTGTCATAAATTGAACATTTAGTTCCATAAACTAAGTGATTAGAGACCTAGGGTTCTATAAAAATGGTGTGTTTGCCATAGAAAACCTGTTGTAATGGGAATGTTTAATAGAATATGGTATAAATTGATGATTTATGAATGTTAGGCGCTTTGATAGGTTGTTTATCACCTAGAAAATTATCCATCCTTAGAATGGGGAGAGGGAAGGGTATTTCTTGCCTTGGTATTTGCAAATTGAGCAATGTGACTCATTAAGCCTTCTATTTTTAGACCGCGAACGTATTGAGGCCTTGAGGAAAGGAAAAGTTGTAGCAGAGTGACAGACATTGTTCCCGCTCTACTTTGAGGTAGGTTACGGTTTACTTGAGTTAGACTTTGGTTAGTTGAATGTATGTTTGTGATTTCATTAGGAGAAAGCATGTCTAGTATTCATTACATGATATTGTGTGATTAATCTCCTATGTGCTTGTGATTGAATGTTGTGTAGGCTTCATGCCACTATTCCTATGTGATTTAATCTGCAATGGATGTATTGTGATGAGAAGTTAATATAGTTTTCTCAAGGGTATTGTGACATGAAATGATAAGGTAAATATGGATATTAAGAAGGTAAGAAACACTGTTCTGTAAAAGGTATGACAACGCACACCTGTGGCCTAGATTATAGGCTCGTGGTTCAAGGATAATTCTAAAAATGAGAGGTTTATTATTATATCCTACGTCCGAGGTTCGTTTTGGAGCGGAGGTTGTTCTCGGGTCTGAGGAGTATTCCGGAACGAGTGGTACATAGACACCATGGGTTCCCTGCAGGTTATGACTACTGAGCTATGACATCAGATAGCATGTGTGTACAACGAGTGGGGTTATAGTGGTAATTTCATTTCCGTTATGGTTGACGTGTTTGTGATTCTTGGCAATTTGGTGATTTGTTATGATTGTCCGTGGTTGGCTTATTGTGATGCATTGATATTCGTGTATGATTGACTGGCTCGTTATTCTATTGATTTCATAAGATATGCATGATACTAATCTTAGTCGGCCTATGATGCTTACCGGTACATAGTGTTTGTACTGATACTACCTCGCTGCATTCTTTGAGTGCAGATTTTGATATAGAGACCACTACTCGTCCTCACATCTAGCGTGGAGGATAATTGTCGACAGATTTTGGGGTGCGCTTCTTCTCATTCCGGCCGCCCAAGATCTTCTACTTAGGATGTCTTTTTTGATTCTGGACATTATGGATATTTATTAGGCAGATTTCAGTTCTTAAACATGTTTTGGCTTAGAGTCTTGTACGATGACTTTCGGATTTTGGGGATTGTAATAGTTAGAACTTCCGCACTTACTACAGTATTTATGGCATGATTTACTTGTTCTTTTGTTATTAAATGAGTAACAATTGTTTAGCTTTATTTACATAAAAACCATATTTAATTGGATTAGGTGGTATGTATGTTGGTTTGCCCATTAGGATTAAGATGGGTGCCGGTCATGGCGAGTTGGGTCGTGACAAAAGCATTTATGTTTGGTGGTGGTATTTTAGGCATGTTTTCTTCTTGAGGGTTTAAGGACGGCTGGCGGCTGCAGATCGAGTGATTGGTGCAGCCGAATCGACCTTTTGTCTATAGCCATAAACAACGTGATATTTGTGTTTCGTGCTTTCAAATTAGTGTTAGGCTTAAGCACGAAACACAAAATATCACGTTGTTTGCAGCTTATAGCACATAGAATCATATACTTTGTTTTAACTCCTTGACTGATTCACATTCCAGGGTTTTTTGGTGCATTTGCGGTAAATAGTTTGTATGGTTGATTTGCTTCTACCCATCCTATACTAAGGGGGATTTAAATTTTTATTATAAAAGGACCGAGTCTTAAATAGACTGCCTACGTATCCCACCAAAGGGAAATCAGGTCCATCCATAGTTCAGGCATACAAAGAAACGTTTTTCTTATGTTGCCCGAAACTTAATTTTTTCTACCCTGACCAGGCCTTATATAGGCTTACCACGTATCCCCAATGGGACATCAGGTCGGCGTGGTTCCATTTACATAAAGAGGGAAAGGGATGTTTTATCTTATTGAAAGCAGTAAAGGGCTACTTATGTTTTCTACCCAACCATACTAAGCAAGTCTTCATTGCTTTTTCCACCTTCATCTTCTATCCTTGTCTTCCTGTGACAATCCAAACATGGCCTTCATTCATAAGGCGTTCTAGTTCAAGCTTTGAAATCCACGCACTCCTCAATGTCGTGGCTGGGGCGGCCATGGTGATACACGCAAATTGTTTCTTCTGGGGACCCTAGGTGACCCTGGTACGTTTGTGGCACCGCCTTTATCTTCTTTACACTGCATAGTAGGAGTGAATCCTGGCGTATGACTCCTCAAATTTGGAAGAGTTGTTTCTCCGGAACCTAACCTTGGATATCCTTTCTGGGTGATTTCTTCTTTGGTCATCAATCAGGAAAGAGTGTGGCCCTTACAGTTGGCTAATCCTCCCCTGATCGATCCATTAGATAAGCTTTCTTTCTAATGCTACGCACTCATTGGCTGTCACGACCCGACTAGGGGCCATGACCGTGCCGGAGCTAACCATCGAGCACCGCTCATACCATTACCCATCGTACACATGAAGCGTTCATTCATTAATCTTATACTCAAATCATAGGAAAACCACTTTTCACTTTT
>NW_026721594.1:0-6417 GCF_029784015.1 Lycium ferocissimum | reverse complement strand
AAATTTTTGCATGTTAACGTTGTTTTTAAAGGGATTCTGCTAACTACGAACAACCGTAACTTTCATAGACAAGTTTTATCGTTCTGGGAATGCCCGTAGGAGATTCTATAATGAATAAGGTCTCCAACTTTTTATATAACGGACTCGGATTGGATTGACACTGGCCCCGTCCCGAGACTTTCCCTAGTAGTAACGACTTTTAAGAATTTGCGTGTGACTACCGTCTTAACCCTCGGTATGCTGGTTACTTTTTTACTTCTCTATTGTCAGAATGACGATTATGCCCGTAATTTCATAAGCTATTTCCTATGGTTTGATATGTTCGAACGACATTCGAAGAAACTTGATTTGACTATCGCCTTGTTTTCTTAAAATAATGGTTCATTTTGATTATTCTATCGAGTCTGAAATTGAAATGTTTTAAATCGCATATAGTTGCTCATACGACTGCCGTGCATTATGTTATTACATCCTTCACCGAGTCCCTGGTCGGTTATGTTTTGTGCAAGACGATGATATATTTCTAGCATGATGTGTCCTAAGTTCACGAGCCCCTCATTGTAGGGGTGTTATACCGTACTTTGTACATTGTAATATTCTAAGTCACGTTGCGAGCAAGTTAAGGATAAAGTTGTATTTTTTTTCGATTTTGTTAAGAGTGCATAAGTGGTATATTCATCTTTTTATTGGTAATGGTCTAGGTTTCCTACTAATTGGAAGGTCCTCGTTAACGTGGAGTGGTTGGTAGAACAAGAAAACCGCTTGTTGTTGTGTTTCACAAAAGCTAGCCGTGGGAGAAGTTGGTGGAAAAGGTAAGATTTAATCCTCCTTTACATGTTTTATGGATGTTTTGAACGTGTTATAGTGTATGGAAATGGATGGAAAATCATGAAAGGTTGTATGTTGGAAGTTGTGGCCGTGAGTATAGGGTGTTGGTGTAAGCAATGAACCAATTTTATGTAATGTAATTTGATAGTTGTGGATGTTGTGGAGTGTGGAAATGAATGAAGTTTATGAAAATATTGATTATGGTGTTTGGCCGAATAGGTGCATGTGTGTAGAGGTGAAGAATCAATTTTGTTTAGCATGTTTTGGTTGTTGTTGTCGTGAATTCTATGTGATGAAAATGAAGGTATTGAATGGTTTAAGTTGAAGTTGTGATTGTTGTGAGTTTGGCCATGTATATGTCGTATTATATAGGGATGAAGGACTAATTTTATTTAGTATGTTTGAGATGTTGTGTTGCGGATTCTATGATGTAAATGAGAGTTTGATGATCCAAGTTAAGATTGTAATTGTGTGGGCTGTTTTAGGAGCCAATTTGATCCTAATGTGGTTTCTTGAATTTATAATAATAATATTGTTAACGTGCGGATTGTTGGTGAAGTTCATGAATTTGGAAGAAAGAAATATGTTATGGTTGTTCATGTTGAGTTGGAAAGGTTTCGGGTTCTATGGCATATTATTTGGATTGTTTGAATATTTTGCGGTTGTTTGAAATGTTCTTGAATCGTGATTAAATGATCTCGGATTTCTATGTGGATAAGCGTTGATGTTGGGTTGAAAGTATGTGGTTGAATTGAATGTAATTGGAATGTTGTCGAATTATGTAGAAAGGAGTTACTAATGTTAGAATGCGTTTTGAATTCATTATTGATGTTGTTAGAATGTTTGTTGGTATGGTTGTTGATGAATTTGGCCGAGTTAAATTCTCGGGGTGTTGAATTTACAGGGGAAATGCTGCCCAAATTTTTGTAAATAAAGTGCGAGCTTAAAATGGGATTCCGAGGTGCCTACGACTAATATTTGGTATCTAATGACGTGTTGTAGATTTTGAGAAGCCGAGACTTGAGTTTAGATTAGCTTAGGAAGCAATCAAGGTATGTAAAGCTTACCTTCCTTCTTTTGGCATGTCTTAGATATGGCTAAGTTATGATATGTTATGAGCTTCGGGGGTAATTCTTTTCTTAAAAATCCGAGCACGTTTGTGAGTCGTATTTGCTTTTGATGTTGGCATCCTTATGTGAACAAGCTATGGTTTATAGGTCTTTGTATGATTGATTTTCAAAAATGTTGCATAAAGTTTGGTTTTTAAAAGAGTTTTGTTCCTAAATAATTTTGAAAACTACGAACGTCCGTAACTTTCACAAACAAAACCGGATGGCCTTGATATGCTCGTAAATGATTCTATGACGTGTATAATATATGATTTTTATGGGCGGGCCCGAATTGAGTCGACACCTTTCCGTGGGCCCCGCGACTTTTCTTATGTACTTCTGACGATTTTTGAAAGGATATGATATGACTATTATTCCGATTTCAAGTACGATCAGTTTACTTATCTTTTGAGTTTGTAATATTGATTCGATAACATATGATGACTATGATTTTCGTAGGCGGGCCGGATGGGTTGACGCTCGTCCGTGGGTCCCGCGATCTTCTTCTGTATAATTCTGATGGCTTGTGAAAGAATTTAATATGACTACCTTTCTGACCCCCGAATATGATCAGTCGGAATCGGAGCCGGTGGTGGGGCAAACCCAATGGTGGGGCAAACCCAGTGGTGAGGCAAATTCCACACTGGTTTAGGCAAATCCCACATTGGTTTAGGCCAATCCCACATCGGTTAATGTCAGCTCATATGATAAATTATGATGTTATGATGTGTCACGGTATGTATATGATGATTTGTGCATATGGTTTCTCACTACTCGCTCGTGCGAGCTGTTATTATCTCTTTCCTTGCGTCCCGGGCAGGGCACGTATTCGTGCACTTCATTACATTGTTCACCGCGTCCCTCACTAGAGGGCCGGGGCACGTTATATTTACCGCGTCCCTTGCTAGCGGGGCCGGGGCACGTTATATGATATGATGATATGGAGGAGGTGGCCAGGATGGCATATGATGATTCCTTACCGCGTCCCTCACTAGAGGGCCGGGGCACGTTACATGTACATGCATATGATGATTTTACTTACCGCGTCCCTCATTAGAGGACCGGGGCACGTTATATGTATATGATATGATGATTTTACTTACCGCGTCCCTCATTAGAGAGCCGGGGCACGTTATATGTATATGATATGATGATTTTACTTACCGCGTCCCTCATTAAAGGGCCGGGGCACGATATATGTATATGCGTCCGATGGTTTTTACCTACCGCGTCCCTCACTAGAGGACCTCATGTTATATCCATGTACGTGTACGAGATGATTTTCTCGACTGTTCCTCAGTCCCATGATGAGCTGAATATGGAATTGATATGTATAATTTATGGTTCAAAAGCAAGTGTTATGAGTTCTGGTTATTGTATTACTTTTCTGTTCTCCTCGTTTCGACGGTTCGTTTGCGATATCCCATGCTTTACATACTCGGTACATATTTTCGCATCGAACTTTCTTCGGGTCGCGTTTCATGCGGCGTAGGTACCCACGATGTAGGTGATGTTAGCGAGAAGATGTTCCAATGGATTGGCGAGCTTCATTTCCTTCGAGTCCGCCGAGTCCGAGTGCTTTTGTATGGTATGCGAGATGTTGGTAGAGACTTTGGCACGGTGTCGTGTGTGTGAAATGTCGGTTACGTAAGCGGCTATGTAAGCCGATGTATTATTATGCATTATGTTATGAACCTCGTATGTTTACGAAATTCATACGATGCTAGCTTTATTTGATTTGAAAAAAAAATGATGAAAGGCATGTTTGTTTTCAAAAAAAAAAAAATTCGTAACGTGCTTATGTTATGTTTTACGGGCCCAGAATGAGTATTACGAAAGTACGCGGTTCGCTCGGCCCTAGGTAAGGGTCGGGTGCCCATCACCCCCCATCGGATTAAGGGTGTGACAAATTGGTATCGGAAAGCGCCGTCCTAGGGGTTGTGCAAAGTCGTGTCCGGTAGAGTCTTGTTTATGGTGTGTTGCACGCCACATTTATAAACGAGGCTACGGGACATCTAGGTGGTTACTCTTCTTTTCACATACCGAGATCGTGCCATAGAGCCAAGTCATAGGAGATGGGACTCCTTACCCTAATTTGTGATTGCGGTAAGAATGACACTTATAGAAGAAAGTGATTGATGATGTTGGAAGTCACAAAGTACGCAGGTAAGTAAAGGTATGAAAGATATATGTTGGCAAAGATATTGTGTCACGACTCAACCCCGTCGGCCGCGACTAGTGCCCGAGTTGGGCACCCGTACACACCCGTTAATCAGAAGTAGCATACGAATAGCTACGCAAGTACAAATAACATACATTTACGAAAAGTGGAACGTCACCCCGAAGTCAGCTACAAATGTATAAATATGCATATCGCTATCGCAATCCAATGAGATAATATCACATATAAGCCGATAAGGCTATCATAATATAAGGGGACATCCAAATCACAAATCACACGGACACGGGCGGAACGGTGGATACCCATAACCCACACATATATGTCTACGGACCTCTAAGAATAATGACGAGAATCATATGACGGGACGGGGCCCCGCCGTGCATTCGTGAACAAATATATACATATATATAATAACAAAAGTCTGGATCAAAGTATAGGCTCGAGAACAAGGGAGCGCTCCAAGTCGGTCGAACAGAATCCTAAGGCTGAGTGGATCATCCAAATAATTATCCGTACACGCGCGGCATGAAACGCAGCCCCCGAAGAAAAGGGGTCGGTACGGAATATGTGCGAGTATGCAAAGCATGAAATATAGTAAACGGATCATAATCAAAACCGGAGTACAGAAAGTAAATGCAATATTCAAAATATCAAAATGCTTACTCATAAAAATACAAATCATGCATAGGGCTCTTAGAACTGTGGTCGCCCGCCCGTCGTTGGCGCCACAACATAGCATCACACCAGAAGGTTCATATCTCCGTACCCGACATATCCCTATAACACATCATAGCCTACCGTAATGCCATAACACAGCATAACACCAATATAAACGGAACCCGGCCCTACGCGAGGAGCTCGGTGAACCGTAACACAAGATCACACACCGGAAAATAAGCACACACACCTAACCTTATTAGGGTGTGATGGGCACTGACTCTTACCTAGAGCGAGCGAACCCTCAGACTCTTACTACGTACAAAATCGCGTCAAACTTTTTAAATCAAATAAGATAAAATACATAGTAAAATTTTTTCTTCAGAAATACTCTTTCTCGTAGCTTCCAAACCGAACAAATCTATAACCATACAAAACTCAATACATAACACAGACCGACATATCGGTCGACGGAGCCGCTACGGACCGACAACCAACACCCACGATGTCGTTCGCAAAGTCTCTAACATCCATCCGAAAAGCATATCATACAAACTCGACTCGACAACACTCCGTAGAAAGCGAGTGGAACCCAGCCTGAACATCTTCCTCGTAATGGTCGCTAATCATGCAGGAGTACACGTGCGTCATGAAACGCAGACCCCGAAGAAATGGGGGTCGGTACGGAATATGTACCGAGTATGCAAAGCCGAAATATCGTAATGTAATCATAAGCCAATCCGTGTTGTACGGAATGCACTAACAAATCACAATCGAATCGTATGTACGGAAGTATATATCGGACGAGCCTTATCATGATCGGGAGGTGCGGAAGATTGATATACGGATTCATGGTCGAGTCGGGGTGTAGGAAATACGTACCTTGTCCGAGAGAACAAAAACGCTTACTTTCAGATCATAAATAGTGCAAATCAAAAGCACGCGCGAGTACGTAAAATATGGTCACCATAACACAACACATCATAACATACACACACGGTACCGGGGACATATACCACACCGAAACCGGACAGATCATAACACATACACGGTGCCGGGGACGGATACCACGGAAACCGAGCACATCATAACATAGACGCGGTACCCGGGGCCGGACATATACCACGAGAACCCGGAACCGACCACATCATAATCCATATACCCTAGCTGAGGGACGGACATATACCACGGTTCTAGAACGTTCCGTAGAATGGAGACGGACATATACCACGGTACTCGGGCAGGCCACGATTCTCCCGAGACGGACATATACCACGGTACTCGAGATCGCATATCATACTCCATATAGACGGTAGCCGGGGACGGACATATACCACGGTGCCGAGGAACCAACACATCATACTATCGAGCGTTCATACAATGCATTATTTAAATGACGTTTATGTCAAAAAAATTTATGCCGTATACTTGTATCGAAATACTTGTATCAAAATACGCGTGACGAGTACTTATATCAAAATACCGACATCATAATACTTATAGTAAAAATATTTTGGCCAAATATTTACAATAGATTACTCATAACGATTTCTTATTTCGAACCGCATATCACGTCGAAAATTCGCATCGAACGCTCGTGTTGGAGTACCTATCTCAAAATATTCATATCAAATTACTTGT
>NW_026721593.1:0-8504 GCF_029784015.1 Lycium ferocissimum | reverse complement strand
CAACTAATGCACCCCTCGCTTTCAGGTGCGGTGAGATTTGGACCACCCATTCATTCGTACGGGTCGAGCTCGAGAGCTTTGGGTTCTCAGTTGGGAGGTAATTATAGTCAGAGGAGACCACCGGTTCGACGATGTAGTTAGTGCGAAAAGTTACATTCGGGTCCGTGTCGCCAGGGTTCAGATACTTGTTATGTTTGTGGACAGACTGGGCATTTGATGCGTGATTGTCCCTCGAGGTACGGTAGAGGTGGGGTTCAGGCCATAGGATCAACAGCTGGTTCTTCCTCATCTGTGCTCCCGATAGGCGACTCCCATTCCGCAGCCGTGGCGAGGGCCGAGGAAGCGTCCGATTCGAGTGGCACTCGGCCCGTATTTATGCTCTCGCCGGACGTCAAGTTCTTGAGTCCTCCTCGGATGTGGTTACAGGTATATTATCCATATTGTCTCATGACGTCTATGCATTGATAGATCCGGGTTCCATGTTGTCTTATATTACTCCTTATATTACTGGATGTATTAGGGTGAGACCCGAGCCAATTAAACCTTTTGAGGTATCTACTCCGGTTGGTGATCCCGCAATAGCTAGACAAGTGTACAAAAATTGTGTGGTGATAGTATGTAATCATCAGACTATTGCTGATTTGATTGAGCTGGAAATGTTAGATTTTGATGTGATTATGGGCATGGATTGGTTGGCCTCTTGTTATGCTAATGTCGATTGCAGAATGAAAGTAGTTCAATTTTAATTTCTGTGAGAGCCCATACTAGAGTGGAAGGGTAACACAGCGTCTCCAAGAGGCGGGTTTATTTCTTACCTTAAGGCGAGAAAGATGATCACCAAAGGTTATATATATCACCTAGTTCGAGTTCATAACACCGAAGCAAAGCCACCGACTTTTCAATCTATCCCAGTAGTAAACGAATTTCTGGATGTATTTTCAGATGAACTTCCAGGCCTTCCTCCGGAAAGAGAGGTTGACTTTGCTATTGATGTGTTGCCGGACACCAAGCCTATATCTATTCCTCCTTACCGAATGGCTCCTGCAGAGTTGAAAGAACTGAAGGCGCAATTGAAAGATTTGCTTGAGAAGGGATTCATTAGACCCAGTTCATCACCGTGGGGAGCACCTGTCCTATTTGTGAGAAAAAAAGATGGTTCTCTACGGATGTGCATCGATTATAGGCAGCTGAACAAGGTAACGATAAAGAATAAATATCCGCTTCCAAGGATCGATGATTTGTTTGATCAATTACAGGGTGCCAAATGATTTTCCAAAATTGATCTAAGATCGGGGTATCATCAAGTGAGAGTTAGAGAAAAAGATATTCCTAAAACACGAATGTTCTAAAGGGGGGAAGGATGTTATATCCCGTATTTTTGTACATTGGAATATTTTTAAGCTAATCGAGATAAGTTCAAGGACAAGATTATTTTTGGATATGCGACAAGGACTTTTAATCTCCGATTTTAATTAAGTGTACGAATTGCTTATAAATTTTATTTGGTATAGAAATATTAGTGGAGATTAGGGATTAACTAACCATGATTAGATAATTAAGTGGGGATTAGTGATTAATTATGATTAATTAGCCTAATTAGACCACTAAGTGGGCCCCACTAAGACATGGCCGAATATGATTGGCTCATGGATGTTAATGGGACACATGTCAAGGGCTGGACACATGTCAACCTTACGAAGCAAGATATAAATGCATAATTGATGACTAATTCCTTAGTCATACAATTCATTTTCACATTCAACCAAAGTTGAATTAGAGAGAGAGAGAGAGAGAAAAACACATGGTCACACGTTCACGAGCTCCAAGCCCTTAAAAAAAAAATTGTAAATCCCCAAAGTGTTCTACACGTTCAAGGAGGCAGCAACATAGGGATTTAAATTGAGGAAGAAGAAGTGGTGCAATTGGTGCAAGAAATGGTAGAATCTTCCCTAATCAAATTGGAGGTCAGATTTCTTCTTTTGTTGTCATGAAATTGGAGTTAATGATGTTGTAATGAAGAGATTAATTTGTATTAGATGAAATTGGAAGTAAGAAAAATGGTATGATTTCGTTGGTGTTGAAATGGACAGATTTGGAGTTGTTTAAATTAGATTGGGCTGATTGTTGTTGTTATTATTGTCATGGATTATGTGTTAAAAGTGAAGGAATCATATATGTTAATGTTGAGATGTGGTTTGGGCCGTGTAGGGGGCTGTTTTAATTAGAAATGGTGAATAAATTTTAAGTAGCATTTTGATTGTTGTTGTTATGGATTTTATGATAAGAGTGAAGGAATTAAATGGTTAAAGTTGGAGTTGAATTTGTTTTGTGGGCTGTTTGTAGGGATTTATGGTGAAATTAATGTAGTTTTCTTGTTCATGAATGAATAATGTTGTTGCCGTGGGTTTGCTGATATAATTCACTAATTTAGATGAAAGGAATGTATGAAATAATGTATAAGAAGCGTAGATGGTTTGTTTGGCATGTTCGTAGGTGTTCGTGAGATGATCGGGCATCTTTTTATGTTGTGATTAGGGGCTATTTTGAGCATGTTGTTATTCTTGTTGAATTGGAAGATTAAGCCTAGTTAAGAGTATATATTGTGTTGTTGCATTGGTTGGGCTGTTATAAGGCCGTTTCGATGAAAATGTTAGGACTATGGATCATTAAGAATAACTTGACTATGTCGTAGTCGTATGTAGATTATTAAGCAAATGTTGTAATATGTGGGCTGATTTGGAATATTGTGCGGGCTGTCTCGGGACATTCTTGTACCTTGTCTTGATTAGTCTTGATATAGTACTTAAACGTGTGGTTATGGATGTTGATTTGGTTGTTGTATAGTCGGCTTGAATATAAGGGAAGTGCCGCCTAATTTTCTAGGAATGAGCTACTAACGTTGGAATACGTTTTGAATCTCCCCGTAGCTTAACCATAGTTCTTGACATCTTAATATAGGTTGAGACACTTTGGGCAGCGTATACGTATTGTGTTACGGATAAGCGCTAAAGGTATGTAAAGCTAACCTTTCTTTCTTTTGGCATGTCTTAGATGTAAGTGATGTACGATATGAGCTTTGGGGTAATTCCATTCATAAGTTCCGAGTGTGATTCATGATTCTTATTCACTTATTGATGTTAAAACTCTTAAAGTAGTTGAGCTACTGCCCTCGAGCCTTCTATATGTTGGATAGTAGTCGGGTGTATAAGCTCCTATTCCTAAAGGTTCTACGATGACTAATGTCTCTGATTCCATAAGTTATTTCACTTTATTTTGATACATGTCTATGATTCCTGAGGCTCTGTTTGATATAGTTCATAATGACATCCAAAGAGTACTTAACATGACTATCGTCTTGATACTCGAGTGTTAGTTAGTCTACTTATCTATTGAGTCTCAGATGATGATTTCATTGCATATGGTTACTCACTACTCTGCTCGTGCATAGTGTTGTTACATCTTTCACCAAGTCCCGGGCCGGGTATGTATTCGTGCACAGTTTCACTGCATTGTTCACCGAGTCCCTCACTAGAGGGCCGGGTACGGTATATATATATATATGATGATATGATGATATGATGATGTGATGATGGCGCCGAGCCCCATGATGGGCCGAGTATGATATACATGTATATGACAGATTCACCGAGTCCATAATGGGCCGGATATGATATATGATATAGTCATGCATGATTTTATTTCATAAGGCACAGGTACAGTGATTCCTTGATTATCACACTTGTCTCCTGAAATCTCTACTTCAGTTATGATATTCCTTAATGTATTCAGTACATATTTTGTACTGACCCCCTTTCTTCGGGGGGCTGCGTTTCATGCCCGCAGGTACAGATACTCGATTCGGTGATCCTCCAGCTTAGGATGTTACACCTTGGAAAATTTCGCATTATCAAGACTGTGGATGGCTTAGTATGAGCTCAGGGGAGAGCAGAGTTACACAAGGATTATGGATGAAGATTATGTTATCTGAGCATAAGAACATATATATGACATTTGGAGAGTGTATGGAGTAAATCGGTTAACATGATCACTCGATGATAGCCCTTGAAACCATGAGTAAGGTGGGGCCCACATGTCGGGATTTTGTAAAGGATATATTAAAAGTTATACAAGTAGTACATGGAAATTTGAGCAAGTCCTAAGAAGGACCCATAAGCCAAATATGGACGTAAGCCCTCCAAAAGGACGATTTAAGGAAACGTTTTTGGGTGATCTGACTTAGAGGGGCAAAAACGGCATTATATGTTTGGAATTTTGAAAAGCACCAAGAATAAAAGTTGTATATAATTGAAATATATTTCCAACCATAGGTCGTGGGCCCTCACACGATGTCGGAATCAAGATTTATGGCCATTTTAAGAGCAAGACCCCCCGAGTCGCCAAATGGTTCCGCTGGCCCCACATGAATAAGTCGGTGGAACCGACCTAGGGGGGCTATAAATACCCCATCAGCCCGTTTTTTTCAGCATATTAACTTTCCAAAGAGTCCTAGAAGCCTCACAAAACATCTCCCAAATATTATAGTCCGATAAATCAAGAATTTGACAAGATTACGCCAAACTAGTCCGTGGAAGGCAATTGTTCTTGCTTCTACTTAAGCTTGGTATTGGAAAAGGTTGATGTGGCTGAGTTTTTTTCAAGCATAAGGTATGTTATTTATCCCATCTTTTATGTTGAGTTTATTTGAAGGTCTAGCAAGTCTTGAAAATGAAACTAGTCATGGAGAAAAGGCCATAGAATGTTGTATTGTGGTTGTTGTGTTTATGGGCTATTTTGGATGTGTTGTGGCTATGTGGATGGACTGATTTACGCATATAAAAATGGTATCTAACATGGTTGGCGTATTGATGAGATTATACCCCCGATTGGGATGGAAGAAAGTGCATATTGTTGTATGTTGAAAAACGTCGTGTGGGACGTTTATGGAGAATGTTGGTATGAATAATAGTGTTGTTGATGTTGGTATTATTGTTGTTGTTGATTGGTTCTTTGAATTGTAATTTTGGGCTAGGCATATAAACGGGAGATTCTCGCCCATTTTCGGCGAGAATATAGAATAGTTTGATTTGAAATTGGTACAAGTGTGCAATAAAGAGTCTAACGTTAGTGTGAATCCTTGTGTAGGGCAAACATTTATGAGCTTGGACGAATAAGCATAGCTAATAAGAGGTGGAACAGGTATGTAAAGCTTACCCTTTCTTTCTTTTGGCATGTCCTGGATGTAAGTATGATACGATACGAGCCTTGGGGTAACTCTACTCTTAAGATCCGAGCATGTCTACGATTCTTATTCACTTCTTGACATTCGCACTCTTAATGTAGTCGAGCTATTGCCCTCGAGTCTTTTGTATGTCTGGATAATGAATGTTGCATAAAGAGTTTTTATTCCTAAAGTGTTCTATAATGAATAATGCCCGTAACTTTCATAGGCGGGCTCGGATTGGCTTGATACATGTTTATGATCCCTGAGACGTTATGTGACATATTTCGTAATGATATTTTAAGAGTCCTGAGTGTGACTATGATTTGGATACTCGAGCGTTGATTTGTCTACTTACCTATCGAGTCCTAAAAGATAATTTATGTGCATATGGTTTCTCACTACTCCGCTCGTGTATACGGTTATTACATTTTTCACCGAGTCCCGGGCCGGGTATGTATTCGTGCACAGCTTCACTGCATTGTTCACCGAGTCCCTCACTAGAGGGCCGGGTACGGTATATATGTGATTAGTTCACCGAGTCCCTCACTAGAGGGACGGGTACGGTATATATGTGATTACTTCACCGAGTCCCTCACTAGAGGGCCGGGTACGGTATATATGTTATTACTTCACCGAGTCCCTCACTAAAGGGCCGGGTACGGTATATATGTGATTACTTCACCGAGTCCCTCACTAGAGGACCGGGTACGGTATATATATATGCTGATATGATGACACGATGATATGATGATTCTATTCACCGAGTCCCTCACTAGAGGGCCGGGTACGGTATATATATATATATATGATGATATGATGACATGATGATACGATGATTTTATTTACCGAGTCCCTCACGGGAGGGCCGGGACACGTTATGTATGCATATGTACAAGATGATTATTCACTTATGTATCTAAGTCCCATAATGAATTGGATATGATATTGACATGCATGGTTTATGTTTCAAAGGCAAGCCTTGTGGTTTTCTGTTTACTGTACTTATTTTCTATACTCCTTATTCAATACGATCCCATCGTGTTTCATGCTTTACATGCTCGACATATTCCGTACCCCCTTTTCTTCGGGGTCGCGTTTCATGCCACGCAGTGTATACAAATGAGTAGGAGATGTTCAAGCCGGATTGGCAAGCTCCATTTCCTTCCGGAGTCTTCTTAGTGTAGTATCTATGTTGTGGTATCTTGGTTTATGTTAGAGACTTTGCGATGCAGTCACGTATATAGCATGTCTCTCGTAAGCGGCTTCCGTTAGCCGATGTATCATTATGCATTATGTTAGCATTTCATATGATTGATTTTACTTGATTTGAGAAAGACGAAAAGCATGTTGTTCTTTGAAAAGCTTCCATTATGCATTCATTTCATGATTTAAAGTCCAATAAGATTATGAGTACCATGAGGATCGGGTTCGCTCGGCCCTAAGTAAGGGTCGGTGCCCATCATCAAGTAGGGACGTGACAAATTGGTATCATAGTAGTTCGTCCTAGGGTTGTACGCAAAGTCGTGTCAAGAGAGTCCATTTATGAAAAGAAGCGCGCCACATTTATAAATGCGAGGCTACGCATCTAGTGGTGGTTACTCTCTCTTCTTTCACATCTGAGATCGTGCCATAGAGCCAAGTCATAGGGAATGAGATTCCTTATACTAACCTTTGGTTTCAGCAGAAGAATGACATCGACAGGAGAAAGTGACTAGCGATATTGGAAGTTACAAAGCACGCAGGTAAGCAAAGGTATGAAAGGTATATGTCGGGTGAGATATTGACGTACGATTAAAATACAAGTTGAAGGTTAAAAGGAAAGTAAACAAGAAAGTGTAACGAGTGTGCGCTTGAAATCGGGCATACGAGGTATGTTCATCAATTTCGTATTGTTGTTGATATTGGGAGCCCCCGTGTGGCCGTGATATGATATGATGTATATATATACATATGTTGGCCCCCGTGAGGCATTATTGGTATTTCGCGTAAGTGTGTTTTGAGATAGTAACAATTACGGAGGAAACTCGCTAAAATTTTCCTAGAAATAAAGAGGGAATGAGATATAGGTTTGTGATATGGCTTGGAAGGTCGTGCCAATAGTAATGATAAGATTTGACTAAGTTACTAGTACGGCTGACCTCGAGAAAAAAATTAATTGCGGAATCGGAAATAATAGTATGATTAAGACAAAAGTACGAGGAAAAAGAATTGTGATGGATACGAATGTATTGATAAGATTACTTAGAGATATTATGGATAAAGTGGACCGAGAAGGGTAAAGGGTTAAGAAGTGTTATACTATACGATTGATTACGAATAAGATATAATGTGAACATAATGAGGATTGTTATGAAAATAAGTAAAGCCTAGTGAGAAGGTGGCCAAAGCTATGGTGTGATCTATGTAGCTAGAGTATAAAGGCAAGTGTGAAACGGAAAAGCGAGCCATAGAACGAATAAGGAAGGCTTATCAAGTTACGCAGGGAAGTTTGGAATAAGGGTTATATAATAACGGAAATGATAGCGAGTGTAAGAAAAGAAAGGGTAATTGGAAGAAGGAAACAAGAAGAGAGCGAGATGACAAAGGTAGTAATAGACCATGACATGTGTAGCCAAGGATACGAGTACTATAGCGACGGAATGTGAAAGACCCTATTATAGAAAGGATGAGGAATGAGGTAAAATGAGAGCACGAATCCAAAGGCCGATAACCAAGTATTTATAAGTAACGGCGATCGAGGTGTGTTCACTACCATTGGGAATCTGGAAGTCTAGGATGGAAAGTAGTCATATCCATAGATGAAAAGTGAATATTGAGGATTGAAAAGGGCTAAAATTGTTATATCCCGTATTTTGAGCAACGGGACAATTTGTGTGAATTATGAGAAGTTAGGGACAAGGCTATCCCGAGAGACTTTCGTTTGTTTTAAAGGCTTAAATTGTGTATGATTTTAATGCCTTGAGAATGTTAAAGAAATACTTGGAGGAATTTTTCACTAAGTATGCTATTTTGGGAAAGTTTGAAAAGTAAAAAAAAAAAAAAAATTTGAAAAATGAAAATGAGGGCAAGGTGGCCGGCCACTTGGTGGTGGGCCATGGCCACATGGAATTAATTTGTGTTGCTACTTAAAGATGACTTAGTCATCTTCTACACTTAGCAAAATTTCTAGAAAAATCAAGAAACCAAGGAGAAGAGAGAACAAGGGGGTTCGGCCATAGAAGGAAAAAAAAAACAAGACCAAATTTCATCCTCAAAAAAAAAATTCTTAACAAAATTTTTAATT
>NW_026721592.1:0-8519 GCF_029784015.1 Lycium ferocissimum | reverse complement strand
TTCTACCCCGGATTTGGTAATTCTTTTATGTCATTATGCATGATTTATGTTCTCGTATATTACTATTCATGCCTTACATACTCGGTACATTATTATATGCGACGCCCCTTCCGTGGGCGTTTTCATGCCGCGCGAGTGTCGGCGGACAGCGGATTTGATCCTTAAGAGCTCTTGTGGTAGCTCCAGGTTGTTCGAGGAGCCTCACTCCCGTGGTACTCTTTTGTGTATATATTTTCGGGCACGACAATGACTCGGCCCTTTCTATGTATAAAGCGTATTATGTCTAGAGGCTCGTGAGAGATATGTACGATCGATTATGTATAGTTAAATATGTGGTATTTTGGCATCACAAGTCTTTATTGTATAAAGTGATAGCGAAGCTAGCGAGGGTCTATGTTTATAATACGCCGCTAATGTTAATGTTTAATTTGAAAAAAAAGAGCCTTGTTCATACGACTTGTTAAGAGGTACAGGTAAAACGATAGGTAAGGGGTGCTCGGTACAAGTATCGGGTTCCCGTCACGGCCCCTAGTCGGGTCGTGACATTACCGACCTTATGTCACTCCGATAGATACATGACTTTCTTTGGGCTCTCCTGCATGCTTATATGATATATGATATGTATATGACACATGGATATGATATATGTATATATATTTGGGGAAATATGGAAAGGGAGGCATGTGGCGCTATAGGCATTTACCGCCTAATTCGGTGGATTTCATCCCGGACGCGGGATGCCGGACGCGGGCCATATGTGGGTGAGTCAATGTATTTCGGCCTATGACATGTTCTATTTTCACATGTATATGAAAAGAAATGTTTTCAAGGAAAAGGATAAGCATGCATGGCATCTGCCCTAGGCGGCATTCACATGTACAGGTTACTCTTCTTCCTCATGATATGTTCTATGTTTTTATATGGATATTATTCACATGTATACTCCTTACTACGTTATTTGTTCATGCCTTACATACTCAGTACATTGCTCGTACTGACGCCCCTTTTTGTGGGCGCTGCGTTTCATGCCGCGCGGTACGATAAACGAGTAGAAGCCATTATAGAAGATGACCCAGCGATGTTGGCAAGCTGCATTTGCCCTGGAGAGATGCCGAATCGGCGTACATGTGCTATGATTTCTGATCACAGTTAGAGACTTTGCAGACAGAGTCGTGGGTAGAGAGTGTCAGTTCTGAGGCGGCTCCATCGGCCGATGTGTCACCTTGTACTATGATATAAACCCTATATGATTACAGATTTTGTATAGTTTGACAGCAGCAAAAAAAAAAAAGGGGGTATTTCTGAGAGCTGTACTATGTTATTCATTACTATTTGGTTTAAAGGTCTAGAGAAAATGTGTATGTAATAAGCGTTAGTGGGTTCGCTCGGTTCCGAATGTGGAGTCGGGTGCCCATCACACCCTAGTAAGATCGGGGTGTGACAAAGTGGTATCAGAGCAGGTCGGTCTAAGGGTTGTACGCAAAGTCGTGTCCGGTAGCAGTCTGTTTATGGGTGTGAAGCCGGCCACATTTATAAACAAGAGGCTGCGGGGCATCTAGGATGGTTGACCTTCTTTCTATCTTAGATCGTGCGATAGCGCCCGATTATAAGAAATAAGATTTCCCTATATAAGCCGTACGTACGACGGAAGAAGGCGAGCGACGCTATGGAAGGTCGTAAAAGGTAGCTACGACGTATTTGTTCGGCTGAAACTGGAAACACCGGTGGCCGGAAGGTGTCATATGGTGTATGTCCTATGAGGCGCTACCGGTATTTATGATGCACGGAGTTTGGGGAGGTAAGTAATGGTAAAGGAGGTTCTCGCCATAATGAGTACGCCTATCGGAAGAAGCGTGGAAAGGAGATACTGTAAACAGGTAATGAGTGAGGTGCGTTGTTTAGAAAGGTTATGGAGTTGGCATAACGGCGAAGGTGCGATCACTACCATCGAGAATCTGGCAGACCAAGACGGATAGTAGTCGTATACACGGGCGGAAGGCGAACATTGAGGATCAAACAGGATAAAATAGTAATTGCAAAAGAAAGGATATGTTCCGAAAAGGTCTCAGAATCTGCAAGACCTCGACTCGCTCCAGAACATGTAATAAACGTCATACGAGGAAGTGGACGCGATTATATCAGCATTAAGGTACCAGATTCTGTCAAAGCTTCTAGGTTAAGCGTGCTCAGGTGAGAGCAATTTTATAATGGGTGACCCCCCCCCGAAGTAGGCAAGAAATTCTATATAGATTGAGATATAAGAGACAAATGAAAAGATAGGGTAGCCTAAGGAAAACTAGAGTATATGGGATGGTTGGAAACCATAAGAAGACGCGCAGGACAAGGCAGAATAGATCGGTGAAAAGGCAGAAAGTGTATTATAACTCTGGGATTATGATAGGCTTGAATAGCGTTTGGAAGTATTTGGTGGTTTAGTTATATATATATATATATATATATATATATATATATATATATATATATATATATATATATATATATATGTGTGTGAGATATCCCACATATAATTGTATCGGTGGACATGTGAGTCTCAGCAACTGGTGTTACGGTAAGGAAGGCATTAATCGCACAAGGGTACCGGAGATCGAGTGACAGCAAGAATAAATGGTACAACTGTTGCAAAGTAAGCTACTATTATTTTACTATAAGATTAAGATTGGAAATTCTAATATAACGATATTTGGAAAAGAAGGAGAGTGAGTAGATGGAAAACGAAGAAATCAAAGTGTCGGAAGAGAGCGAAAGGTAAGATTTCAAGAGAACTTTGGTTACCTGTTGTCGGAGTAGAAGCACAACCAAATTGAAATTGGAAATAATGGCATGGGGCAAGCATAAGCGAATAATGGTATAAGTACACCCTAAAGGGGGGAAGCGGATGAAAGAAGTGCAAGGATGAGATCGGAACAATTGCCACGGTAATGTGTTTGATATAGGTGCTTGAGCCACAAATACCCCACCGAGATAAGTTAGTAAGGTAGGAGACCGGAATAAGTGGATAAAAGTCAGGACGATAATTAAGAAGGTGTGAGGAGTTTGTAGAAACCTTGGATGACATAACGTATGAAGAAAGAGAACATGACAAGAGAGTGGTATGAAATAACTTAAGAGGAAGTGTGAAGGGTAGCGAAGCTGTACTAAATCAAAGGCTAAAATGTCGGCTATTGAGTTGTTTGCTAATACTATGGCAACTTGTAAGTAATAAAGAAGAAGGAATAGGAAATCCCTTAGGACGGAACTGAGGAACCCAAGAATGATTAAGGGAAAGGCAAGAAATATGACGAAATAGGACGAATGACTTCTAGTGTGACCAAGATAGGTAGAGCAGGACAAATCAGAGGGCGAAAGGACCATGTTTGAGACTGAACATGCGTTATACAAGTTGTACAAGGATAGTGATGCCACCTCCAAGCATTGGTACGCTAAGTGCGGGACTAAGTAAGTATTGGTATGCTAAGAATAAGACTAAGTAAGTATTTGGTAAGAAGGGCGAAGGTTTAGCCAGGACAATGCAGTTGCGACCTTTCGGTACATTATGGAAAAATATAACGATGGTTCGCGCCAATCATCATAATAAGACTAGTACTGACGACAGAGAAGGCACGGTTATGGTTAAACTAAGGATGAAGAGAGAGCGAAAATTGTAAGGATTCTGTGCTAAGAATAAAAGTAGCGGAACACTTGCGAAATATGGACGTACAACTACAGCATAGACGCGCAGTTAAAGAGGAATTATGAGTAAGTGAGTTAAGCAAGCGAAAGGACGAATAGTGGACGAAAGAGTATGGAAAAGGGGACAAAAAGATGACATAGGCGAAAAGTAAAAGAAAAAACTTGGGATAAGAAGTTTCGATATGTTGTGTGCGAGGAGTTGGAAGAGAGACGAGGAATAAGGTATAAACGAAGACTTCATAAAAAGGATTGTCGGCATATAAGGAGCCCCTTATAGGGGGGGAGGGAGAGAGAACGTATTATGGGCTTCATGTCCAAACGAAGGAAACTCGGTGCCGGAACCGAGTTTAAAGCATATCGGCCTTTCAAGTGAGTACGTGAAGGAAGTAGGAACGAGTTGGTGCGATTAGGAAACCTACGACACGAAATGAGGACTCATGTAAAGACCGAGGAGTTCGACCATAAGAGAAATAAGGTAAAAGTTAAGGAGTGAGCATGAAGGAAAGGACAGTTATGAAAGGAACCCCCCCCCCCCTGAGGTGCTACAAGACCCCATAAGACCAGTTGAACATTCAAGGACGAATGTTCGATGTTATGACCCGTATTTCGTACGTTTGGATAATTCGGGACAATTGCGAGAAGTTAAAGGCAAGACTACTTCCAAAATTATTTCAATGCATAAGTTGTTTATGAGTATTGTTATGAATATTATTAGTAGGGAAATATTGGAAAAGGCTAAGGATAAAAAGGGAAATTCGCAAAGTAGTTCATGGTAATATTATGGAAGCCTAGGGGTAAAATGGTAATTTCACAAATATTCAAGAAAATTCTTGAAATTTCCAAAGATGACCATGTGATGAATATATAGGGACCAAAGTGTACATGGCAAGTTAAGTCATCTATATTTTTTTAAGAAGAAGAAAATTCTAGAAAAATGGAAAAAGGGCCATGTGCTTATATGCTAGTGGAAGAGGCTAAGTATATATATATGAAGGGTCATCCTTTAATTCAAGAAACTTAGAGAAAGAGAGAAAGAAAGAAGAAAAAAAAAAGAAGAAAAGAGAGGAGAGGGGACGGCCAAAGGAGAAAAAAAAAAAAAAAAAAGAGGAAGCCTTGAAATATTTGATCAAAAATTATTTCCTTCAAGTATTTCCATTAATTGGAAGGTCCCTAGCAAAGTGGAGTACCTATTGGAGCAAGAAAAACATCTATGCTTGCAAGTTCATAACAATGATCAAGTGAAGAAGTTGAAGGAACAAGGTAAGAATCAGCCTTTTTTATGTGCTATAGATGATTTGTGAATATTGTAGCATGTGGAAAAGAATGAAACTCATGAAATATGCATGGGTGTGGTGTGGCCGAATGGTGTGTGTGTGTGGAAAAATTGATTGAATTTATTTAGTAGTTTAATTATTGTTGTGTTGTGGATTCCATGATGTTGAATGAAGGTTTGGTAACTTGTGAGTGGCCTATAGTTTGGGTTGCTTGAATGTTTTGTGAATTGAATTGAATTGAATCGAATTGAATATTGAAGTATTGCTAGAATAATTGCTAGTATTGTTGTTGGTGTCACACCCCGATCTTACTAGGGTGTGATGGGCACCCGACCCCGTATTCGGAGCCGAGCGAACCCGGCGAATCTTTGCACACCATATGAACTACGCGCGTTTTTTTTTTAAGCATTAACATGCATAGCACTATTATGAACATCGACTAATAAGCTTTACGATCATACTATACGGCGAAACGGGGACAATCGGGAGTACAACATAGCTACTGTACATATCACGTACGAGCCTCTAAACATAGTACACAATATACATAGGAAGGGCCGAGGATACAGGTGCCAAATATATACCAAAAATAGTACCACGGAGCCCGAAGGCTCCGAAAAACAACCTGCCCGCAAAATCTTTGAGGAACTCCTAGGGATGCGATCCGCCGGGTCGCGACTGCGCGCGGCATGAAACGCGCGCCCACATGAAGGGGCGTCGGTACAAATAGTGTCCGAGTATGTAAGACATAGAAAATAACATAAACAAGAGCATAGATTATAAGTAACAATATCGAGGGGTCATGGATATATATCTTTTGAGATAAGGATGTAACTTGTGCATAGGAACGCCCTTTTCGAACGGATATCATGCATGCTTGTTTTTCTTTTTGAAAACAAAACATTTCTTTTCATAGGCACGAGAAAGTAGAATTTATATCGTATCATAATGTATCATAGCATAGCATAGTATATCATAGTATCATAGCATAGCATAGTATATCATAGTATCATAGCATAGCATAGTATATCATAGTATCATAGCATAGCATAGTATATCATAGTATCATAGCATAGCATAGTATATCATAGTGCGAATATATCGGCTTTGCCCACATAGTATAATTCCCGCGTCCGGGCATCCCGCGTCCGGGATGATATCAAGTCAAGTACGGATACATGCACCGTGAGTAACCCAGCGCTCATAGCGCTCTGCCCTTTTTCCCAGTTTCCCCAAATACATTTTTATACATAGACATATATATATACATCATAGCATGCAGGGGAGCCCAAGAAAATCGTGTATCCATCGGAGTGACGTAAGGTCGGGAACCTCCGATTATATTATAGGCTAATTAAGGGCGCTTATCTCACCTTGAAGGGATGATTAATATAAGGCGAGACTATTAGTGGAGAGCAATTTCATGAGAAAGTATAACATAGGATCATAGGGCATCGCTTGTGTACTTAGAATCTTTAAGGAAAGCACTATTCATGAGTAGAGAGGATTCAGAAATAGTTCAACGTTCTCATCTCGACCTTTGGAATCATAGACTTGGAACCTTTAATCATAGAATCATCATTTTTTCCATCATAGAGTCATAGTCGTCGTCTTAGTCATTGGAGGCTTGCAATATTGTAAAACTTAGTTTTGAAGAAAAACGAATGTTTTGGAAAACATTTGTAAACTTTTTAAGAAGGGGAAATCATGTTTTGAAATCGAGGGATTAGTTAGAACAACTATGATTTAGTAGTTGAAATAATAACCAAAAACTTTTCTTAACTATAGTATGAAAATAAGTCAATGGGGACAATAGGAAAGAATTCGGGAATAGTGGGCCCACCTCGGTCAAATGGTGACATATCAAATTTACGTGTATTACGATTCATGGCGTCACTTGGGAGGGTCTTAGGGTGATAGAATCCTATTTGGGTAAGTTACGGATGTCCGAAGTTTTTCCACATTTTATGCAAGTTCTAATTCAATTCTGCTGAATGAATAGTAGCTATTTTCAATCTTAGATTAGAAAAGGGATGGTCCTCGGGACACGTAGTCGACTTAGTACGTCTAAGACATGCCATAGAAAAAGAAGGGTGAAGCCTTACATACCTCGTTTCGCTCCTTATGGCACTCCAAATTCAAGCTCCCGACTTCGCCAAAATCTACAAATTGGTCATGTTTACCAAATGTAATTGGTGCCTTTAGGATTGACTTCTTAAAAACAACACTTGGCTACCGAAATTTAGTGAAAGCCCTTCCTTTAATAAATACATCATTCCCCAAAATCATCTTAGCCAATTCTCATCAACAACAATCCGACAATTGAACGGCCAAACTATCAATCATAATATTACAATTATAAGAACAATTTCCAATTTCAACTCAAGATTCATTCCAACAACTTAATCAATATACTACTTCATCAAGACCTTCCAACTCCAATGGAAACACTAACAACCTACTAATTCACATACCAACAATATTATACTAGTCTCATAATCTTCCATGCATGCAAGAATCATTATATCCAATTTGCATAAACTTCCACCATTATATTAATCATCCCTTCAAGGTGAGATAAGCGCCCTTAATTACTCTATAATATAATCGGAGGTTCCCGACCTTCGTCCTCCGATGGATACGATTTTTCTTGGGCTCCCTTAAATACTTATGATGTATATATATATGTCTGTATAAAAATGTATTTGGGGAGAGCGGGAAAAAGAGCGACGCCTATGTTGGGTTACTCACGGTGCATGTATCCGTACTTGACTTGATATCATCCGGACGCGGGATGCCCGAATATGAAATTATACTATGTGGGCAGACGATATATTCGGTACTATGATATACTATGCTATGCTATGATACTATGATATCTTATGCTATGCTATGATACTATGATATACTATGCTGTCTATGATACTATGATATACTATGCTATGCTATGATACTATGATATACTATGCTATGCTATGATACATTATGATACGATATAAATTCTACTTTGTGCTATGAAAAGAAATGTTTTGTTTTCAAAAAGGAAAAACAAGCATGCATGATATCGACTTTGAAAAGGCGTTCTATGCGCGGGTTACATCCTTACATCTCGGTATATATATCCATGACCCCTCGATATTGTTACTTATAATCTATGCTTTTTATGTTATTTTCTATGTCTTACATACTCGGTACACTATTTGTATGACGCCCCTTCATGTGGTATTTGCGTTTCATACGCGCGAGTCGGCGAACAGGCGGATCGGATCACAGGAGTTCCTCGGCGTTTTGCGGTGCTCCGGTTGTTTCGGAGCCCGATTCCGTGGTACTATTTTGTGTATATATTCGGGCACGGCGATCCTCGAAGCCTTCCTATGTATATTGTGTACTATGTTTAGAGGCTCGTAGACGGATATGTACGGTAGCTATGTTGTACTCTGATTGTCCCGTCTTTTGTATAGTATGATCGTAAACTTATTAGTCGATGTTCATAATAGTCTTGCATGTTAATGCTTGTCAAAAAAAAAAAAAAGGCGTAGTTCCTTTGCAATAATC
>NW_026721591.1:0-9203 GCF_029784015.1 Lycium ferocissimum | reverse complement strand
ATTAATCTAGCACATTACTAACAAACACCTAAACCTAAAACAACATATCACTTATCATAATACTTAAAAATAAGCAGAACATCACTAACTAGGATTTAAATTAAGCAACGTTAAATAAAAAGCTATAACAAGATTAATGGCTACCTTTTTTATGCACAACCGTGTACAAGAAAGGTTTTGAAGACCCTTTGTGCTTCCAAATCCCACACTCAGCCACACAAAACACAAAGAAAATAAACTTTAGAACTAGGAAGACTTCAACCTTAAAGTTAAAGTCTAAAATTATACTGGTAAGCTCAAGTTTTGACTTTGTAATTCAAATCTCAAGGTTTTTGGATTCTAATACTTGTGAAATAGTGAGGTTTGGGGTTCTATTTATAGAACCCCTAATTTATCCCCAAAATCTTGAGGCACCGATATGGGACAACCTAATTTCTAGGTGTGAAAATTCAATACCATGAAATTAACGCCTAGGATCTACAAAAAAACAAATGTATGTGGTTGGATCTGACCCGTTCTAGGTCGATCCTAGCAAAACCTTGTGAACCAATGAAAATCGAATTTGTACATTTATGTAACGACCCGTTTGGTCGTTATAGTCTTTCCGTCACTTTCGCCCCTTTTCGAGCTTGGTTTGGTCACTTTTGACCAGAGGGGACTGTTGACACGCTTCTCGAGGTGTCCAGATTTGATTCAGGTGACTTTTTATGAAACTTGAGCTATAAGTAAAAAAGAGTTGACTCAAAGTTGACTTTTGGATAAACGGACCTTTTTCAAAAATTCGTCAATTTTGAGAGGTCCGGATGGTCATTTAGAACTTGTGTGTATATCTAGTTCAGTTCCCAATGCTCTCGGATGAATTTTGGGACTTGAGTTGGGAAGTTGGAATTGAGCTATCGGGGGTTGACTCGGCCAATCAGACCTCCGTTGGGAATTTCGAGGCCACAAGCGCGTTCGTAGCGTATTTTTATGTGTGTCTGCGTATGTGGTTTGTGAGTAGATAGCCTCAGGAATGAGTCAGAAATTCTGGTGTTCGGGCACTAGCACCACAATAGCGGTACCGCTGAAGCAGAGATCCAGCCGCTAGAGCGGTCCTTGCCATTTGGGCATGACCGCTGTACCGCCAGAGCGGTATTGGTGTCGCGGAAGTGGGTGACGGGTAGTTAGTTCATTAAATGAAGTGTTAAAAGCCCTTAGTATATCATTTAATACCATTTCGAAATTTGAGCTCTTGGGAACTATTCTTGGGGATTATCAAAGTAAGATTCATGGTGTTAAGTTTTCCTAACCTTTTGCTATTTCATTGTTCCTAATCATCTTGGAATTTCTCTTTCCTTGTTAGTCCCATAGTAATGAAAGATTAAAAGCGGGTTTTGATGGATTTTCTATCTAGGCTTATTAATGATGAAATTAATTGGGTTTATGCTAGATTATGATGTATCTAAGGTTGTTAATCATATATCTTCCATTATTAGTGTTGGATTCTTGAATCTAAGAGTTAGGGTTTATACCTAAAATTGGGGGTTTTACTTAAAATTCAAAATTGAGTGGATCCTTGAGTTAATTTAGCAATTAGTTGTTTGGTTTTGATCACCGAGTGCTTAATTTGATATTTTACTCCCGAATTTCCCATTTTGACCTTGTGGGCCCTGTTTTCCCAGATCCTAGGGTTGGTTTTGACCTAATTTGAATGACAACAATATAGGTATCGATCTTCATGCTTTCTAATCTAGATTTTGAATATGCCTAGACTTTCTTGATCCTGAGGCTCAGCGGAAGGGGAAAGCGAAGGAGTGATTGTTGGTGTTTTGCGGTTCGGCCATCCAGGTAGGTTATGGCTTACCCTTGGTGAGACTTCGTGTAGCGAAGCATATATTTAGATGATATTATCGGAGACAGCATATAAACCTTCGGGTATGAATTTGGGTTGGATATTGCCTTAGGTCGGGCCCCGTGTTGTGTGATTGGGGCTTGCCACCTCGTCGTGTGTGCGACTCTGATTTGTTCTCTCGTGATCGGTTGATGCCATGTGATTGATAGTAGATATTGGGAACTGTTGTTCCATCTTGATTATGATATTATAGTACCTTACTTGTTGATATAGATACGAGGATAGAATTCCATATGACTTGTGTTGCCTTTCATGATATTGTTGACGTACCCATGTCGGTACTTGTGATATTGATCTGATTATTGATGTTGACACATACATTGCACGCATTCTCATCCTTCATGATATACTGTTGAGACATTGTTGGTACTTGATGAAACACTGTGATGAGCTGGGCTCGATTTTTGATGAGAGTGACGTGCGAGTCCGATATCCGATATTTGTCCCGAAATCGTGGATTGAGTAAGTTGCACGGCCCGCAGTCCCCAGGGTGGTGCTGATAAAAATCCTCCGTGGGCAAAGATCCGGAGTCTTTTTGTCTGTTGGGCAATGATCCGAGATGAGTAGCACTTAGACTTCGCGAGTCATCTTGGGTTATGCTACCGAGAAGTCGATACTTCCGTCCGGAGTACATGCGTACATAGCATTGCATTACATTACATACATACATTATTGCATTGTATTGCATTATGGCCTATATTGTGATGATCTGATGATTTACTGTGATATTTGGATTTGGATTGGATATATTGAGACTTGACACACTTGGGTTTAGATGCTTCAACCTAGGTGATGACGGATACTTGGTTCTGATTTGTGTCTGACTTATACTTGTTGATTTATCTGCCTATCCTGCTTTATTGTCCGAATTATGTTAGCTATACTTAGTCGGCCGATGATACCTACCGCATCGTGTTTTGTACCCGTACCTCTGTCCGCATTCTTTTATGAATGTGAGGTCCGGTGTTGGGATCTCGGCTCGTCTCTCGTGGCTGATAGTCGCTATCAGTATGGCTTCGAGTTTCCAGGGCGAGCACGAGACGTTCGCTACCTTAAAGACTCCTCTTATTTATGTCTTGCTTTTCCATTCTAAGACGTTTATAGATTGATGTATTATTATATTCCAGACTTGTATAGTTTCATTTAGATGCTCTTGTATTCATTAGATCAGACCTTGGGTGTATTTTTTATTTTCGCACTTTGTATTTTTTATTTTCGTACTTTCTTCTATATTATTATCGTAAGACTTACGTGAATTATTCTCTTCAGATGGAGGCTATGTGTCACGACCCAACCCCATAGGCCGTGACTAGTGCCCGAGCTGGACACTCGTATACATATCCGTTAGACATAATCAAACTGAAGCTAAACATAGTAAAGAAGCTTTGTGAAAACATACGTCATCTCAAAACGTCACATACAAATATCATGGTAACCTATCTCCTGAGGAGTCATAACTAATCAAAAGATATCATAATACATGAGCCGACAAGGCTGTCACAACGTACGGGAACATCCTCAAACATATACGCAAGCCGACAAGGCTGCCACTACATACAACATCCCAATATATACATATACGCAAGCCGACAAGGCCGCCACTACGTATGGGAACGTCCCAAAATAAGTCATATAGACACGACTGAACCACATCTATATACAACCCACATATGTCTACGTACCCCCAAGATATCAATAGTAAATAGTGACGGGACATTCCCCGCCGTACCCCTGGATAAACATATGCATATACATCAAAGATCTGTATCGAAAGTCTAGGCTCTGGAACAATGGAGCACTCCAAGACAAAGCAGGTAGAAGCCCTAAGTCGAAGGATCACCAAAGCGAGTATCCAGACACTGACGTCGAAACGCAGCCCCCCCGAAGAAAGTGGGTCAATACGAGATACATTATATATATAAGCATGAAATACAATAAAGAAGATCATATCTCGAAGTAGAGATTTTCGTGAGACAAGTATGATAATCAAGAAATCACTATACCCGTGCCTTACGAATGAAATCATGCATATCATTATCATATACCATACCCCCATTATGGGACTCGGTGAATAAAGTCGTGTACACGTATACCATACCCGGCCCATCATGGGACTCGGTGCCATAATCATATCATCGTATCATTATATCATCATATCATCATATCATCGTATCATCATATTATCATATACCGTACCCGGCCCTCTAGTGAGGGACTCGGTGAACCATATAGTAAAACTGTGCGTGATAACATACCCGGCCCGACACTCGGTGAATGATACAATAACAACATGCACGAGTAGAATATCATGAGCAACCATATGCAACTAAATCATCATCTGAGACTCAATAGAATAAGTAAACTAACTAACACTCGAGTATCAAGGCGATAGTCATGTTAAGTACTCTTTGAATGTCACTATGAACTATATCAAATAGAGCCTCAGGAAATCATAGACATGTATCGAGATAATATTAAATAGCTTATGGAAGTTAAGGACATTAGTCATCGTAGAGTCTCTAAGAATAGGAACTTTTACATACCAACTACTGTCCAACGTATAGAAGATTCGAGGGGCAATAGCTCAATTACCTTAAGAGTTCTAACATCAAGAAGTGAATAAGAATCATGAATCACACTCGGAACTTATGAATAGAATTACCCAAAGCTCATATCATACATCACTTATATCTAAGACATGCCAAAAGAAAGAAGGATAGCTTTACATACCCGTAGATCAACCGTAACCAAGCTTGCTTCGTCGCTTCCTTTAGCCTATTTAATATGAGAGTAACGCTATTGTCAATAAGCTACGACTTCCCAAACTTATAAATCTACAACCAATCACTTATGGAATCACTTTTTAATTCATACTTCTTGATTAGTGTTTTGATTAGTTAAGAACTTAACGGAAATCGGGCAACATTTCCTCTATATAACTCACCTAACCCGAACTTCCAATTAATCTCCGATGATCACAACAATACCAACAATAACGATAATAGAAATAATCATATCAAATCTTTAAATTCCAGCCCATAAACAACTCAATCAACCACCAACAACTTACACGACAACGACATCAACTACCACACGTTCAAGTACTATATCAAGATTCGCCAAAACAAGATTCGAGAATGTCCCGAGACAGCCCGCACAACATACCTAATCAGCCCACATATTACGACATTCCATAATCTTTAACATAACGACTACGACATATTCAAGTTACTCTTAATAATCTATAGCCACAACACTTCATCAAGTGACCTTATAATAGTCCAACAATTACAACAACACAATACATAGCCTTAACTACTCTTAGTCCTTCAATTCAACAAGAACTTAGTCTTCCAATTCAACAAGAACAACAACACACCAAACCAAACATCGTTCTCGATACAATACAATTATAACTTTAAATATCAACTTCCTTCACTTTCATCATATAACCAATAACAATAATAACAACAACAACAATTAACCTAGTCTAATTTAAACAATCTCCAATTCTGTCCATTTTCCACACCAACACTAATTATGCAATTTTCTTACTTCCAATTTCATCTAATACAAATTAATCTCTTCATTACAACATCATTAACTTCAAATACACCATAAGAAGAAAAAATCTTACTTCAAATTTAATTAGGGAAGATCTTCCAATAACTTGCACAACTTGCCCACTTCATCTTCTTCAATTTAAATCCCTAACCTTGCTGCTCCTTTTAATACTTAGAACACCTTGGAGATTAATTTTCTATCAAGAGCATGAATTCAATCTTGCATAGCCATGGCCGTGAGCTTGGCAGCCATGGTTGTTCATGCTTCCTTCTTCAATCCAAGGTGAAATTAGTGATTTAATGGTGTTGAAAAGAGGGGCTGGCCGTGACTTGGTGGAGCCGCCATGGCTTGGTCATGAGCTTCTCTCTTGGAAGAGGAGAGCTTCTCTCTCCAAATTCAACTTTAGAATGAAAAATATGACCAAATACTGTCATCAATTACATTTATATATGTCATTCATATGGTTGACATGTGTCCAAATTTCCCTTGACATGTGTCCCATTAACATCCATGAGCCAATCATATTCACCATGTTCTGTTTTTGGCCCACTTAGTGGTCTAATTAGGCTAATTAATCATAATTAATCACTAATCCCCACTTAATAATCTAATCATGGTTAATTAATCCCTAATCTCCACTAATATTTCTACACTAATAGAATGCAAAATAAGTCGTGCATATTAATATCTAGGATTAAAAGTCCTTGTTTCATATCCCAAAATATCTTCCCCTCGGACTTACGTCGATTAGCTTATGAATAATTCATCGTATAAAAATACGGGATATAACACTATGGGGGCTTCCTTCCAGTCCATCATCGAGCATGCTTCTATGGCCGAGGGCGCCGGGGCCCGCCAAGATCGAGGCTGTGGTGACAAGAGACCGCATCGAAATTGAGTTATGGTAGTTCTAGTTCGGGGCACGGTCATTCTTCTAGGACGTATCGATATTCCGCCGCCCCTACGGGATCTCACTTTTGAGGCTTCCCCCAGCGAGCCATCCGACAGAGCTCCCCGAGAGTTCATTTTCGACCGGTGACGTGTTTGTTTTTTTATCCGGTCCTCGCCGCGGGCTTATCGCCCTCGTCCCGTCCGACCGTTTTTCCGCGGGAGAGGTCGGGCATATTTCTAGAGATGTTCCCGCCCGCACCGGGATTACTACCATTGAGGACTCGACATCGTCGTGAGATCGAGGGGTGTTTCCGCAGTTCTGCAGGATCCTGTGAAGGAGCGACGGGTCCCGCAGTGCAAGAGGGGGGTCTTAGGTTGGACGTAGTAGGGCTTATTGTTACTCATTTTCGGGTAGGCGTGACGCAGGCCTCGTATGTCGTTAGTTTAAAACCATTTTTGTCCGTCATGGTAGCCGAAGATCCGTGTTGTTTGATCTTGGTTCCACTTATTCGTATGTGTCTACATATCATGCCATTGGTTGGAATTTACCTTGTGACAGTGCTGGGGATATAATTCGTTCTTATGTCTACTCGATTGGAGATTCTGTGGTTGTTGATCGAGTTTACCTGGGCCCTGTTCGGGTTACGATGGGTATGATACTTGGGTAGATTTGATGATTCTTGATATGGTGGACTTTGAGCATATCTTGGGTATGTCCCCGACTTTTTTCGTATCATGCGATATTGGACCGTCACGCCAAGACAAGCATTTTTGTCATGGCCGGGCATTCCTAGACTCGAGCGAGGGCACTCCTAGTCCTCGCTCCGAACAAAATCATTTCCTTCCTTCAGGCAAAGAAGTTGGTCAACAAGGGGTGTTTAGCTTATCTCGCGCACGTGCGTGACATGACTGTTGCACCTCTACCCCTTGAGTCCATTCCTATTGAGAGCAAGTTTGCAGAGGTATTCCCGTATGATCTTCTTGGTATGCCACCCGGGACGGACATCGACTCGTATGATTTGGATTCGAGCACTCGCTCTATTTTTATTTCGCCATATCGGATGGCATCTGCGGAGTTGAGAGAGCTAAGGAGCAATTGCAGGATTTGTTAAGTAAGGGGTTCATTAGACCAAGTGTCGTTCTCCTTGGGGTGCTCCCGTGTTATTTCAAGGGCAGCATGGGACCATGAAGACGTGCATTGATTATCGCCACCGAATAAGGTTACTATTCGTGTCAGTGCCCTGGCGCTCGTATTAATGACCGTTTTGACCAGCTCGTGTTTTAGTGTTTTTGAATATTGATTTGCCTTCGTGCTACCACCAAATAAGATCGTATGTGATATTCAAGACAACCTTTCGGATGAGATACGGACACTATGAGTTTCGGTGCCGTCTTTGGGCTTACTAATGCCCCGACTGCATTTATGACTTTGATGAATGGCATCTTTAGGCCATTCCTTGACTCTTTCGTGATTGTGTTTATTGATGATATCTTAGTGTATTTCAAGAGTAGAGAGGAGCATGAGAGTCATCTTCGTACTCTTCTTGGGCTGTTGAAGAAGTATAGTTTGTTTGCTAAGTTTTTTAAATGTGAGTTTTGGTTAGAGTCAGTGGCATTCTTAGGCTACGTTGTGTCCAAGGATGGGATTATAGTTGACCCATCGAAGGAGGTCGTGAGGGCTGGGCGAGGCCACTACCATTACCGAGGTTCATAGTTTTATGGGTTTGGCTGCCTATTACCATCGCTTTGGAAGGGTTTTTCTCGCTATTGCTTCATCTTTGACCATTAACTCGTTAACGTTCCTTCCAAAGGGTCGCATGATTTCATGGAGGAGAGCTTTTAAATGCTCAAGCTTCTTTTGACTTTAGCCCCGATCTTAGCATTACCCGTAGAGGGTAAGGATTTCGCAATCCATTGTGATGCCTCTCGTGTGGGTTTGGGTGCTGTGTTAATGTAGGAGGGTAGAGTGATAGATTATTTCTCTCTTCAGTTGAAGATTCATGAGAAAAATTACCCTACCCATGATTTGGAGTTGTTGGTTGTGGTCTTCGCTTTAAAGATTTGGAGGCATTATTTGTACGGTGTCCAATGTGAGGTTTTCACTGATCACCGTAGCCTTCTTCAAAGATGTGTTTACCCGTAGAGATCTTAATTCTGTGCAACGGATGGACGGAGCTCAAGGACTATGACATCTCTATCCTTTATCATTCCGGAAAAACCAATGTAGTGGTTGATGTCTTGAGTCGCAAGGCAGTGAGTATGGGGAGTTTGGCTCGTTTGATTGTTGTCGAGCATGGGCATATAGACTCTAGCCAATAGTTTCGTTCGCCTTGATATTTCAGCCCCAGGCAGGGTTTTGGCTTGTGCAGAGGTGGAAGCATCTTTATTGGACCAGATCCGGACTCATCGTTTGAGGATGCTCGCTGAGCAAGATTCGAGATAGATTTTTGAGGGTGAGGGGCAAAGAGACAAGATTGAATCAAGGCATTTTGAGGATTAAGGACCCGTGTACGTTCCTCATGTTAGTGATTTGATTCAGTTGATTCTGTCTGAGGCTCATCGCGCTTGCTATTCCATTCCTCCGAGGGCGACTAAGATGTACCGTAATTTGAGACAATAATGGCCGACGTGCGTCTACGAAGAAAGATATAGTTGATTTCGGGGGAAAATGAAAAGGCGGGCGGGGGTGGCAGGCGACCCCATGTTTCGGAGATGCCCTTTGGGGGGTGGGAGGGGTTGCCATGATTTTGGGGGTCTTGAAGACCCCGGGGTGATTCTATTTGGGTGATATTTACCGGGGAAATATAGCGACCCAAAAAGGGCCCGATTTAAGTTTTTATTTTACCAAGTTTTTAAA
>NW_026721590.1:0-8665 GCF_029784015.1 Lycium ferocissimum | reverse complement strand
CACCAACTATCTACGTTTATCAGTCTGATCTCACAATTCTACATATAAGACCATCCATGCTATGATAAGGCCCGTTGTTATATACTTATCCTAAGTCTTTAAATAAGTCTTTCCAAAGTCTGCCGAAATTTCGACAGCGTCTCCTCTGTTTATATGCCTAGCCCGAAATTCCAACTCAGCAACCAACAACAATCACAACAATACCAATATTAACCACAATATTTTCAATGTCAAAATACTTCATAAACATCCCATATGGTGTTTGTCACATATTTCCACCACAGAATTATTTTATAACTATTTAACAGCTCCATCTCTGTAAATAAACCAAAATTAACGTTAATAGCAAGAGATTCATATCTTTGTCTCGATAATTTTGCCGTATCTTCGCTTCTCCACCTTGAGCTTAAGCCATAACGCACTGCTATATAGTTTTGTAGTTGCAACTATACGCCGTCTGGATCGGGAATTGGGAATTATACTTGGTTTTGGGCTAAATTGTTGATATTTGGAATGTTGGGGAATTTTCTGGAATATTGGAGAGGTTTTTGGTGTGTTTGGGATGAAAATGAGGGGGTCGTTATAATGGTCCGTGTTCCGCTGGACCGACTTAAATTTGTTTGGGGCGATCGCACCGCCACGTGGCGCCTTTCCCGCCGAGTTCCCAGTGTCCCGCCCCCGCGCGTTCGTGCGGGGTTATATTTCTCGCCTGCATGCTCGATCTTAAACGCACATAACGTTTCATGCCGATATCGTATGAGAGCCCACGACCTATGGTTGGAAAGCTCTTTCAATTATCTACAACTTTCATTCTTGGTGTTTTTTCAAAATTCCAAACTTATAACGACGTTTTGGCCTCTTCATGTCAGATCGTCCGAAAACATTTACTTAAGTCATCCCTTTGAAGAGCTTATGTCCCTTTTGGCTTAGGTCCGCGCTTAGACTTGCTCAACTTCCCATGTACTACTCATATAATGTTTCATATGTCCTTTATAAAAGTCCCGGCGTGTGGGCCCCACTTGGCTTACAGTAACGAGGGCTTTTCGTCAAGTAACATATGAACCGATTCACCCCATATGGTCTCCAAACGTCATGCATATATATATATATATATATATATATATATATTCAAATCATGTAGTCTTCATCCCTAATCCTTGTATGACTTTACTCTTCTTTGAGCCCATACCAAGTCGCCTACAGTCTTGGTAGCGCGAAATTTTTCGGGGTGTAACATAAACTATTGTAACACCCATAGTCCTTTCCAGGTCATGGAAAAATAATTTGATGGTGATTCGTTATTTAGTGTTCTCCAGTATATCCACATCAATATTCTCATTAACAAAAAACTAGATTTTTCCATTGCAATTAAAATTTGCATACTGCATACCAATTTTTCTCTTGTACTGCTCTGTGTGTCTAAAATGCTGGAAAGGTTCCATTAAAGCTATCAGAACGAACTTGTGGTGTCTGTGAAGCATCTGAACTCTATGAAATTCTTTTTGTAATCTCACTAATCTAATATTCCAAAATATAGTTTTAAGCATCATTTAAAACTGGATTTGGCAAAGACCCCTCTTTGCTTACACCCTTAAAGGCTATCCATCATGAATTCCTTATTTCCAGGTATTCCTTGTCCCTTTCATATGTGACTTAGGCGACAATCCTGCCTCTTTTGCAATTTGTTCAAATACTTTAGTAATAGCTTTTTCATCTTCTAAACATTTTAGATCCGTAGCTTTCTTCTTACTCACCGTATTTGTCTTTACCTTCGATTCTTCAATATTGTGAGACACAAGATCATGTAACTCTGTCATAGGAGAGTTTCTCCTTAACTTAGTGACTTGTTGATCTTGTGGAATTTGAATTATTACCTGCTCATCAGAATTATTAACATTCTCCTTCCTTAATGGGAGATCACTTTCCTGTATTTGCCCCAAACTACTGACCATATTAGTATCCTCTATCAATCCTGGCTACTTATCAAAGTCTCCCGAAGGTTGATCCTCCACCTGTCTTGTAGTATTGAACAATTCTGATCTATCATCAATGCACGAATCTGATTTATCATCATGTGAAACAAATGCATCCACCTCTGATAGTTCAGTGGTAAAGACAAAGATCTGAATTCCTTTAGGTGCATTGGCTTATTCATTATCCACATCCAAATGAAGATTACCATCTGCCTCACACATAGAACCTGAATTTTTTGGCTCAGGAGCTGCATCAGTTAAATCCTGGTGTTCTGCACATTCAACATTCTAAACCAAACTTGAGTTATTAAAATTTTCCAACAGAATCCATTCTATCTCCCCATTGATGTGAAATTTCATTTTGAGTAAAACTTTCCACACATTGTTCAGTATGAACTTCATCATTTACCATTTTTGTGTCTTGTTCTACCTTAGTATCAATAATTTCCTGAGACGCCTTCACAACTTCTTCCTCCACCATATTACCAAGCATCTCATTTTGAGAGACAATGTTCTCATTAATGACTTTAGTGGTCCGTTCCTCTTCCTGCAAAGCATCAAGCTTGTTGTGAGTAATTACCTCATTAGATTGTTGTGCTTGTTGCTGACCCTTCTCCTCAGAAGCTTTTGGTGAGGCTGAACTATCAAAAACTATATTATCTTTGACAACATTCCAATTTTCACGATCTCCAAGCCCTTTACCACTGGATAGTATTCTAGCATTAAACCTCCTTTTGTTGTTATAAACGTCTTCCATTTCTGTACAGTTTTGGAGGTTTGAGGAGCATCACTAGCCATCACTTCTTTTCCTTTCTCAGAATTGACTTGCCTTTCCTGATCAACTATAGTTACCTAATTAGTAACCTTATCATCACATACCTTCAACTCTTTTCCTTTCTCGTGATTCTCATTAATGACCACATCTTTTTCCAGATATGCTAATTCAGGATGCATATTCCAAAGATTCATCTTCACAATGACCTTGCAACTTACATTCACAATAATATTTTGGTATAATCATATATAATCTTAACCTTGTCCACCCTAATCTCATCTGTTATATCATCTTCAATTTCCGTAGTCACAAAAGAAGGGATATTTGCTAATAAATCTACCAATACTTTAACTCGAGCACAACTAGGCCTGGTTCTATTCTCAGTTACTGTGCCCAAGTGCAAAGGGATTCCAACAGCAGAGGCAAGAGAGAACAAGGATTCTTTTACAAAAAAAGTTGGCCTCAGATCTGGAAAAGAAATCGATGAAATCACCTTTGATGTTTCTTCATCAATATTGAATTTAGTATCATATATTAATGGTCTCATTTGATATGAACTCGACTATATATAGTATGCCCCCTTCGAATATAGATTGACAAAGTCCTCCATGAGAGATAGAAGTATTAATACATGTCTATGCCTAAACAAACCTATTTCACATTAACCTTTGATCCAACATTGTGCCGGAATAATAGTCCTTAGTTCCTCCATCTCTGGCTAAACATAGGAAAATTTTCCAATAACCGCGTGTTGGAGCTTTTGCAATACTTCTATTTGTTCCACGTCTTTTTGCTTCCATTGTAGAACTGGCACTCCATTGCAACATGTGACTGCTTTCAAAGGGATATTTGACGTAGGTTTAGGGTTTTGCATGGGGTTCATGGTGTTTGCTTTGAAGAATTCATTATTTTTGAGTTTTGGAACATTCGGTTGGGCCTGAGCAATCTCGATGGTTGTGTTATGTTAATTAGAGGTCTGGCCAGCCGCTTGAGATAGTTGACTCGTGGTCGTGGTGGCCGTCTCTCCGTTAACGGCTAGAAAGGAATTTGGGTTTTCCTGTAGGGTTTTGACCTAGAGAGAGCTTTTGTAATAGTTTTAAATACATTGCATATGTTAGTCTTGAATTCTACATATGTTGCTAAAGTTATTGTCACACCCCAACCTTGGGGGGGGTGTGGTCGGTACCCAGCACCCGAAGGGCCGAGCGAACCAACTGTGATATCTGAATTCTGTAACGTGAATCATAGGCCGACAAGGCCGCTGAATAAAAATTGTAAGAAGTATATCATAACAACCTGCAAGCAGAAAAGGCCCAACAACACATATATGCATAACTAGGGCCGACAAGGCCACAACCGAGAAAGACAACTAGTCAGAAGGCCGGCAAGGGCAAACACAATACCTGTACACTGACTGATAGTCTGTAAGCCTCTAAGAGCACTAATATGCAACAACTAGTCGGGAAAGTGGCCCTGACGTACCCATAGCCATACTATTTATATACATATATGCATGCATCCTATTTAATGACTCTGACCAGTAATTCCGGAGAATGGAGTGCGAACATCCCTGCTGAACTTTGGTATCTTACCGAGAAAGGTACAATAATCCGTCTATCGTACCTGTGGGCATGATGCCCAGCATAAATGCATGGCATTTAAATATGTACCGAGTATGTAAGCAAAAGAAGCATAAACGTAACATAAGCATAAAGAGATCTGTATAACTTGGGAAAAGATGTAGAGACAACCTAAAACTCTGAACGAGACCACTGAGGGCGACCATAATCATGACATAAATGTAAATGCATGCCCGTAAAATCATTCCTCATTGTGGAGGCATATATCATATCATATAACAATAATAAATCCCTCTGTGGGGTGAGCTCATCATCATAACATCATCTCTGCCCAACTGATCAGTGGCAATGCATAGCTACGTGCCTACTCGGCCGCCTACAACACGGCTCAGTAAAGAAAGAAACACATCTAGGTGCACATATAAGTGCCTACCCGGCCGACTATAGCGTGGCTCGGTAATGAAAATAAATACATATATATAAGTGCAATGCAAGACTGACCTCAGAAGAGTATAATAAAAAGAGTCGGAGTGACCTATCGTCGTTAGCCTCCGACTATCGTTATTGTCGCTACGTTTATCATTATTTGATCGTTAGGCCAAAGAAGTAAAAGTACAAGGAAACATCTTGTTATGAATTATTCATGAAGCCAAAGTCTCTTATGAAATATGATCGACACAACTTTTTATCGGAAAGAGTGTAGTTGCCAACGAGGTTCGTCACCTTGGAGCAATAGACAAGAAGATAAGGATTAACTTAATTAAAGGAAGTACAATCAACTCAACTTTGATGTGAAGAGTACTATAACTAATATCATTCTTCATTCGATAAACAAGAGGGATACGAAATATGAAAGGTACTTCAATACAAGCTATTCATGAGAAAAGAGTAAAAACCATTTTGGGGACATAATCGACACAAGTTGAACTGAAAGTCTTTTAATCGATAGCCAAAAGGATATGTGGACCATAATTTGGTACAAGTGATAGATGAGTATGTGTCAGCTCAATTATCATGGAATGCGATCGATCCAAGTTAGCGGAACAACTTTTCAATGTAAGGTCATTTGAAATCTAGTCATGCCACAAAGAGAATAGAAATCCCTACATACCTCGTCGATTGGAGTTATACACATTTCCATAAGCTTCTAACACTTTATAACTGACTTCCTACAAGATACAAACAATTCGAGATCAACTTTGAGCATATAGCCAATAAAAATCTTCATTTAGGCATTTTATCGAGCAATTCGTAGGCACGAGTTTGTAAGCTCTTTTGTAGGGTAGCTTCTTGTAAAACATGACCAAAAACCTAATTTTATACTCCTCCTTACTACCATGATTCGATCCTTACCATCATAACTCCAAACAATACAACAAACCCAACACAAATAGCTCAACAATTTAGCCATGTCTATAGAAGCTTCAAGTTTTAACCATAACTTATTCATATGGGATTTTCCCTCCATTTTATTAGGTTTAATTACTTGTAAGGCTCAAAGATATGAAGGGAAGGTAAAATCATACCTCAAAAGTTGAATAATACTTTGCAACTTAAGTTATTTCAAGACGAAGCTTTCTTTCGAAAATCGAAATAACGAGAAATCTACGATTCTATGATTGTCATGTGATTCCTTATGTTGTAATCACTTGATTTGCCTTTGAACTTAGTTGTGATTGATGGAGAACAAATTTGGGAGAGTATAAGGGCTGTTCTAGGGTTAATATTGATGAAAATGAGGGCCTAAAACGTTGGGGACTTTATTTATATCACTTAAGTTGGGCCCACTGCCCTGTGGTAGTTTGCACCCTTAGACGGAAATGCTGATTTCTCTCTACTCGGGCGTCGTATTGAGATACGGTAAAATGAAATGGAAACTATACTCGTAGACCTTAGATTTGGTAGGTGGATCACCCCGTAACTCTAAGTAGATTGACAGAAAATCTCCGAGACATCTGACCCAAATTTCAGTGAAATTTACAAGCTTAATGCGACGCTCTTTGTCGACTTTTGCATTACAACTCATTTGACTTCCAAAATTAACAAGAGACCATTATACAATTCAAATACTTCATGTCATTACTTGCTTAGCATGTGAAGAACTCCTAATCTCACCCAAAAGTACAAGTTATCGTATTCCCAACTTGCCGACTTTTGACGAAACTCATGCTTCTTTGATTCATTCACCCTCCAAATCTTTCGCTACTTACTAATATTATTTAGAGACTCTTGTAACCATTTTAATTAATAAAATCAATCCCTTTTATACTCAACATAATTTCTTTTGAACTTGCATCGACTAACTCATGATGCGACTTTAACGTGCAAAAAAATCTGGGGTGTAACAGTTGTTCTTCCTAGAAAATATATTGACAGGTGAGATTAATTGTTTTCCTTTTCCTTCAATGTGCTTTCACATTTGGAGAGACTAAATTTATATTTTTCTAAAAACAAAATTGTTATATCCCGTATTTTGTGCATTGGGAAGTTTCGGGCTAACCATGAAAAGTTAAGGACAAGACTATTCCGGGATACGAGGTTAAGAATTTTGATATCCGATTTTGTTTCAAGGCAAAAATTGCTTATGATTTTATTGGCATGGAATATTAAGGAAAACTTGGGGTTAAAAGTGAAATTATAGAAAGTCATTAATTTTCATGCAATGGCCATGGTTGGCCGTGTGGTGTGGGCCCCCTCCCCCCAAGTCTTGGCCAAATTTAATTAGCTTAAATTATGTGTGGTACATGTGTTCATCTTATATTTGTAGGGGCCTTAGTTATATATATGTGGTGGATGACTAGCACACATATTAGTCATCTTTTCAACTCTAGAAATATGGAGAAAAAAAAAGGGGGGGGGGGGGGGAGGGGGGGAGTATCAAGCTAGCCAAAATTGGTGCCAAGAAAAATTGCCCAAAAAAATTATTTCTTCTAGCAATTCAACTCCTTAGAAGGTGTATAACAACATGAAGTAGTTGTTGGAGCAAGCAAAGTCTTTGTTCTTGCAATTCTCAACCCTAGCCAAGTTGAAGAGTTAAGTGGAAAAGGTAAGTTTTAATCCTCTTTTCATATGTTATGGATGGTTCATGTGTGTTGTAAGATGTAGAAATGGATGAAATTCATGAATTCTTGTGTATTGATGTTGAGCCATGGAGTGGGTTGTTTGGTATGACAAGGATGAACAAATTTTATTTAGTGTTTTGATTGTTATTGTTGTGGATTCTATGATGTAGAATGAAGGTTTAATGATTCAAGTTGAATTTGTAATTGTATGGGCTGTTTTGGAAGTTAATGTAATTCTAATATAGTTTCTTGAATTTATGGGAATGATGTTGTTAACATGCGGATTATTGATGTAGTTTATGAATTTGGAAGAAAGAAATGTGTTGTTGATGTTCCTATGGAAATTGGAAGGTTTCGGGTTTGGGGTATGTTGGTTGGGCCGTTTGGAATGTTGTGTGGATTGTTTAAAATATTCTCGAATTTTGTCGAATGGTTTCGGATTGGTATTTGGATGTATGAGCATTGAAGTTGGCTTAATGGTATGTGGTGATTTGAATATAAATGGAATTTTGTCGATTATGTAGAAAAGAGTTACTAACGTTAGAATGCGTTTTGAATGACTTGTTGATGTTGTTAATATGGTTGTTGGTATTGTTGTTGAAGAATTGGCCGAGTTAAATTCTCGGGGTTGTTGAATTTATAGGGGAGATGCTGCCCAAATTTCTGTAAATGAAATGTTAACTTAGAATTGGATTTCTAAGCGCTTATGACTAATGTTTGGTGCCAAATGATGTGATTGTAGATTTGAGAAGCCGAGACTTAAGTTTGGATTAGCTTAGGAAGCGGACAAGGTATGTAAAGCCTAACCTTTCTTTCTTTTGGCATGTCTTAGTTGTAAGTAGGCTGCGCTACGAGCCTCGGGTAACTCCATTCTTGCGATCCGAGCATGTCTACGATTCGTATTCATTTCTTAATGTTGGCATTTGTAATGTACTAAAATAATGGCCCTTATGTCTTTGGTACGATTGGATTTCAAAGTTTGCATAAAAAGTTTTGTTCCTAAAAGGTTCTATGTCGAAAAAGGGCCGTAACTTTCGTAGACAGATCCGGATCGCCTCGATATGCTCGTAGAAGGTTCAGTAGCGTATAATGACTATACCTTCCATAGGCGGGCTCGGATTGGGTTGACGCTCGTCCATGGGTCCCGCGACCTTCTTTGTATAGTTCTAACGACTTTTGAAAGAACTTGGCATCGTATCGTCTTAACCCCGAGCGTCGGTGCCTCGCCTCTGAGGTCTATAATGACGATTATGTTCTCGATCTCCATAAGCTACT
>NW_026721589.1:0-16503 GCF_029784015.1 Lycium ferocissimum | reverse complement strand
AGCCCAAACCTTCACAAATCATAATTTATACTTCCCGCAACAAATTTCCAAAATTCCAATTTGCCTTAGGCCTTATCCTGTTTGCATGCTCAAATCCCCATAATTGCCACACACTTACTAAGAAAATTCAAATATGACCTCCTTTCTCATAAATCACAATTATTTCGAATTTTCCGATTATGCAAAAAGACGGGATGTAACACTTTTTATTTCTTGGAAAATTTTGACAGAGTTTTCTCTATATTTCTTACTATCTCAAAACCTGCACGTAGGAAATACCAACAATGCCTCATGTACCAATATATATACATATATCATATCATATCACAAACACACGGCTCCCAATATTAACAACAAGATGAAAATGATGGACTTACCTCGTATGTCCGACTCGAACCGCACCGTTACCCTTTCCTGTCCACTTTTCCCTTCCAATTTTTAACTTTATATTTCAATCGTACCTCAATACCTTACCCGACATATATCTTCCGCGCCTTTGCTTACCTGCGTGCTTTGTATCGTCCAATATCGTCAATCACTTTCTTCTGTCGATGTCGTCCTTCCACTGAAATCAAAAGTTAGTATAAGGGATCTCATTTCCTTTGACTTGGCTCTATCGCACGATCTAAGATAGAAGAAGGGTCACCGATTCCTAAATGCCCTCGCCCTCCTCGTTTATAAGTGTGGCCGGCTTCACACCATAAACAAGACTCGCCGGGACACGGTCCGTAGATAATCCCTAGGGACGAATCGCCGATATCACTTTTGTCACGACCCAACCCCGTAGGCCGTGACTAGTGCCCGAGCTGGGCACTCATACGTACCTGTTAACCATAACTAGCGTACAAATAACTTATACATATACAAAGGTCAGACGTCAGGCCATAGCTAGCATAACCAGATCTTATACATACAGAAAAGTGAAACGTCGCCCAAAGTCGTCACAATATATATATATACGGTCGCGGTCACAACTTTCGGCAAAGATGTCGTACATAAGCCAGCAAGGTTATCATAATATAGGGGGACGTCAAAACACAAATCATGCAGACACAATCGAACAAAGTGACTACCCATAACCCACACATATGTGTCTACGCACCCCAAGAGTAATAACGTAATCATCGACGGGACGGGGCCCCGCCGTACCCCCGAATAGACGTATACATACACATATAACACGGGTGTCCGTACCCAAAATATAGGCACCGGAACAAGGGAGCACTCCAAAATAGCCGAATGGAAATCCTAAGTCATGGATCACCGAAACGAGTATCTTTACTGCGGGCATGAAACGCGGCCACACGAAGAAAGCGGGGTCGTACGAAATACGTACCGAGTATGTAAAGTATGAAGTACGAAGAAACAAGATCATAATCGGAACAAAAAGTACGTAAAATAAGTGCAATATCCCGAATATCAAAATGCTTACTTTTAAAAACACAAATCATGCAAGGGGCTCAGGGAATATGTCGCCTACCCGACATTGGCGCCATAACACATCATACTCCGGAAGATTTCATATCTCCGTAACATCTCCGTAACACATCATAATGCCATAACACATCATAACACCATAACACCGAATATAAGCGGTACCGGCCTTCAATGTAGGGCTCGGTGCACCGTAACACATCATACTCCGGAATATAGCATAGTGCGCACGATGACATAACCGGCCCGGGACTCGGCGAAAGATATAACAATAGGATGCACGAGCAGAGTCGTGAGTAACCACATGCATAAAAATCATCATTACAGACTCAACAAATAAGTAAGTAATCAATTCTCGGGGGTCGGGATGATAGCCATATTAAGCTCTTTCAAACAGTCGTTAGAACTATACAAAGGAAAGTCTCGGGGACCACGGATAAGTATCAAACCAATCCGGGCCCGCCTATGAAAGTTAGAGCCATTATTCGTTATAGAACCTTCTACGAACATATCGAAGCGATCCGAGCCCGTCTATGAAAGTTACGGACATTATACGCTATAGAATCCTTTACGAACAAAAACTCTTTATGCAACATTTGAAATCCAATCATACAAAAAAACATAAGGACCATAGTTCGACTACATTAAGAGGGCCAACATTAAGAAGTGAATAAGAATCGTAGACATGCTCGGATCTTAAGAATAGAGTTACCCCGAGGCTCGTATCATAGCCTACTTACAACTAGGACATGCCAAAAGAAAGAAAGGTTAGGCTTTACATACCTTGTCCGCTTCCTAAGCTAATCCGAACTTAAGTCTCGGCTTCTCAAGATCTACAATAACGTCATTAGGCACCAAACATTAGCCATAGGCACTTAGGAATTCAATCCCAAGCTAGCACTTTATTTACAGAAATTTGGGCAGCATTTCCCCTGTAAATTCAACAACCCCGAGAATTCAACTCGGCCAAATCATCAACAACAATACCAACAACCATACTAACAACATCGACAAGTAATTCAAAACACATGTTAACGTTAGTAACTCTTTCCTACATAATTCGACAACATTCCATTTATATTCAAATCAACCACATACAATCAAGCCAACATCAATGCTCACACATTCAAGCACTAATCTGAAACCATCCAAGCACGACTCAAGAACACTCCAACCAATTCACACAATATTCAAAACAACCCAACCAATATGCAACATAACCCGAAACCTTCCAAATTCAATAAGAACAACAACAACACATTTCTTCCTTCCAAATCCATGAACTATACCAATAATCCACATGTTAACAACATCATTCTCATAAATTCAAGAAACTATATTAGAATCACATTAACCCCCAAAACAGCCCACACGATTACCACTTCAACTTGGATCACTAAACCTTCATTTTACATCATAGAATCCACAACAACAACAACCAAAACACTAAGTAAAATTTGTTCATCCTTGTCATACCAAATAGCCCATATACGGCCAAGCATCAACATACAACATTTCATGAATTTCATCCATTTCTACACACTACAACATGCACAAATCATTCATAACACATGTAAAAGGAGATTGAACCTTACCTTTTCCACTTAGTTGTTCAACTTGGCTATGGTTTGTGCCTTGAACGATTACTTGTTCTTGCTACTCCAACGACTACTCCATGTTGTTATACACCTTCTACGAAGTTGAAATGCTTGAAGAAAATATTTTTCTTGATCAATTTGAAGGAGTCAAATTCGGCCAGCCATGGCCGAATATGGTCCTCTCCTTTCCTCCATATTTCTCCAATTTTCTAGAGTATGAAAAATGATGAATTGGTCTTGCTAGTCATCTAGTATACACATATATAATTCATCCATGTGTACCATGGCCCACACATGGCTTGGATGAATTAAAATTTGCCAAGCCATGGGTGGGAACCACCCATAAGCCACACGGCCAACTTGGCCCTTTTTCATGAAATAATTACTTTCCATAATTCACTTTTAACCCCAAATTTTCCTTAATATTCCATACCAATAAAATCATAAGCAACTTATGCCTTAAAATAAAATCGGAGGTCAAAAGTCTCAACCTCGTATCCCGGAATAGTCTTGTCCTTAACTTATCACAACTAGCTCGGAATATCCCAATGTACAAAATACGGGATATAACAGTTCATGCCCACAGGTAGACAGGGAGGTGATCCAGACTCGTAGGAGCTATTAGCAGGCCTTGAGAGCACTCCATTGTTCCGGAGGTGCCATTGATTATTATTTTGTGTACATATATTGTGGGCACGACGGGATCCTGTCCCGTCCATATGTCTAGTACTCTAGTAGAGGCTCGTAGATACGCATGTGTGGGTAGTATGGTCTCACGATTTCCTCATTGTATATGTACGTATTATTTTGATAGCCGAAGGACTTATGTATATAAAGGCAAAATATGTCTCAAATTGTCACGACCCGACTAGGGCCATGACGGGTACCCGGGGCTAACCATCGAGCACCGCTCATTCTAGTGCTCATCCTGCATTCATTCATATTCTTATGCTCATAATCATAGAAAACTATTTTCATTGGAAACATATTTACTTTATATACATGAGCCCTTGCGGCTTATTAAAATAATACATATATATACTGAGAAGCTGAGAGACCATACTACCCACACTACGCATCTACGAGCCTCTACTAGAGAACTAGACATATGGACGGGACAGGACCCCGTCGTGCCCAAAACATGTATATGCACACTAAAAGAATGAGTCAATGGCACCTCCGGAATAATGGGGTGCTCTCAATCAGCTAATAGCTCCTACGAGTCCGGATCACCTCCTTGTCTACCCGTGCATGAACACAAATGGCGTCAAAGAAAAAAAAACGGACGTATTCGCACGAAACATTGACCGAGTACGTAAGGCATCAACGAATAATGCATCAATGAAATAGGGAGGCATCAAATGAGGAGCAACCTGTAACGGACTGTGAATCATAAAAGAAATAATGCATACTGGCTTACTTTCATAATCATCATCATATCATGTATGCATATATGCATAAGCTGCCCGACCATATAGGTACGGTGTGATAATCATTAGCATTAGCTCGCGTCTGTGCCTCCCGCGTCCGGTACCATCTCATGCCACCCACTAGTGGTGTCTCCGCCCATGCTATCCGGCCGTGGTGTATACGCCGCCCGCCTTAGCGGTGACCGCCCGCCATATAGGCGCAAAACGTAACATCATCATCATATACTCATCATAATGCATGCATGGAAACTCAAGGACAATTATACTTTATCGGGGTGACATAAGGTCGTGAACCCCCGATTCCATTATGGAGCATTTATAAGCATTCTGCCTCACCTTGAAGGAATAAGCATATAAGGTGAGTGTATATGATAAATAACATCAATGGATTATAGATAGCATCATTAGCTTTATAGGAACATCATATCATGGACTCTAGGATCTTTAGACTTAAGCTTATCATCATCATTATCGTACTCATAGTATATCTCTTATCTCATATGGCTATTCATGAACAAGGACTCATAGCTTTTCCGGAATATGGGAGATTCTTGAAGAAAGAGGAAAATCATGCCATAAGATTCATGCCTTAGAAAGAAAGGACTAGCCTCACATACCTTTGTCGTTTAACTAAACTATCGCTTGCTCATTCTCCTTTAATGCACACGTTCTACCTTCAAGAGAATTCGTATCGACATTAGCTAAACAATTACAAGAACGTGCTTACTAAAGCTAGAGAAAATTAGGCAGCATTTCCTTTATTTATATGACTTCCTCCATATTCCATATTAGCTCCCAAACATTCATAACAACAATCACAATATCATAAACAACAATCACCATTCATTTGCATTATCCACATTTTACAATTTCACTTCAATTCTCAATAATCATGATCAAAGTTCACTATTACGTTCTTTCACATATAATACTCATTCCATATTCTAAATGTCATTCATAACATATTCATAATCACAACATATCAATATCCACAATTCAATCAAAGCTTCTATTCAAAAATGACACTATTGCCATATTTATGACCCATTTCCTATTTCCTTCTATAATCCTAGTGTTTCAACTTTTCAATACTTCAAACAACATGAAAAGATCATGAAACGTACCTTAGATAATGGTAGAATAAGCCTTGAGTGGAAATACCCTTCTTGCACCAAAACCCTAGTTCATTTCTCTTGAGATTTCTTGGCTTAGATGACTTTAATGTGTTTCACACTCTTAATTTTTCTTGGTTTGATGAAGTTGATCATCAATTTCCTTTGTGTTCTTGTGGATGAAAAGTGGAGAGAATATTCTAGAGGGTTCTTGACTTGTGGAGTGAAAATGAAATGAAATAAAATGAGAGAGGGGTCCTTATATCAACGTTTAAATCTGTCCCGACCAGAACATACGGACCAACATACGGTCCGTATATTTTATACTGACCGTATGTCTGGACCGTATGTTTGGTCCAGTGAAGACCCTTGTTCTGGGTAGAACATATGGCTGGACATACGGTTCGTATGTTTTATACGGCCAGTATGTCTGGCCGTATAATGCCCAGCTATCCGAAACTTGTTCTCGTCGACTCGTTTAATCTCCGATCCTTATGGAACCTTCTTAACACTTGTTTAACACCTCAATACCAATCTAAGGGACGTTATACCTCTTCCTCGAAGAATCATTAAAACATCATTAACTCGATACTCGTAATTCTTGTCCGACACACAACATATGATTTGCTTTCCTTAACAACTTTCTTTCCTTATCTTAAATGTCTTTGAAATCTCAATTAGGGTCATCAAAATGCTATTTCTTACTTATCAAAACATCGTATACATCATGCCCTTGTTAGTTTATTCATTGTACGCTTACGGGAAATTTCCAAGGTGTAACATTCTTCCCCCCTTTTGGGACATTCGTCCTCGAATGCTAAGTCATCGGGGATTCTATAAAAATTTCGCTAGAGTTTCCCCTGTAATATGGCACTACCGTCCTGTCACAACAACCCACAGTAACATTACCTCATAGGTCCACAAGACAATAGCAACATAAGTTTGCCACACACGGCCCATATGCATAAAAAGAAAACATACATACCTCATAATCTCGATGCCTCATCATGGATCTTTTTCGGGGACTGAAATAAATGCGGATATGTGGACTTCATCTTCTCTTCCGCCTCCCAAGTCATCTCTTCTCGATTGTTATTTTGCCACCAGACTTTAACTAAGGCCACTTCCTTGTTCCGAAGTCTTCGTACTTGCCTGTCTAATATGGCAATGGGCACTTCTTCATAAACTAGATTTTCTGTCACTTGGACATTATCTACTGGAACAATCCTTATAGGATCACCAACACACTTACGGAGCATTGAGACATGGAAAACTGGATGGACCAATTCAAGTTCTGGAGGCAAATCCAATTCATACGCTACTTGACCCACCTTGCGGATGATCTTATAGGTCCGATAAATCGAGGACTTAGCTTTCCTTTCTTGCCAAATCTCATCACACCTTTCATTGGCGACACCTTCAAAAACACCCAATCATCAACTTGAAATTCTAAGTCTCGCCGACGGTTGTTCGCATAAGATTTTTGGTGACTTTGGGCTGGCCAACAATCGGTCTCGGATCACCTTGACTTTTTCCACTGCTTGTTGGATCAACTCAGGGCCTATTAGCTGTACTTCTCCTATTTCAAACCATCCAATTGGAGACCTGCACTTTCTTCCATATAAAGCTTCATACGGAGCCATTTGGATACTAGAATGGTAGCTATTGTTGTATACAAACTCAATAAGGGGTAAGTGGTCATCCCAACTACCACCGAAATCGAGAACACATGCCCTTAGCATATCCTCCAAGGTCTGAATGGTACGTTCAGCCTGCCCATCCGTCTGCGGATGAAATGCTGTGCTGAACTTGACTTGAGTATCTAGACCTTCTTGGAAAGATTTTCAGAACTTGGCTGTAAATTGCGCTCCCCGTCCGTGATAATGGATATCGGAATACCATGGAATCGCACAATCTCCTTGATATACAACCTCTCATAATCTCCTGCTGAGTATGTGGTTCTGACAGGAAGAAAATGAGCTGCTTTCGTGAGTCTGTCCACGATCACCCATATGGAATCATACTTGCCTCGGGAACGAGGTAATCCCACAATAAAATCCATATTGATTACTTCCCATTTCCAAGTAGGAATTTCCATTGCTTGCAATAATCCTCCTGACTTTTGATGTTCAATCTTCACTTGTTGGCAATTTGGACATTGGGCTACAAATTTTGCTATGTCTCTTTTCATGCCATCTCACCAATATATCAACTTGAGATCATGATACATCTTTGTCGTTCCTGGATGAATAGAATACCGAAAATAATGAGCTTTCTCTAGGATTCGACGACACAATTCTGCATCATTCGGAACACATAGCCTGCCTCAGTATCTAAGAATTCCATCTGTAGAGGTTTCAAATGGAGATTTTTCTTTTTCATGAGATGCGTCTCTATAATGGCTCAACTGAGGATCTTCATATTGACGCTCTTTTACTTCTATGTTCAAGGACGAAACTGTCACACCCCAATTTCCGATAGGGTGTGATGGGCACCCGACCCCACATCCGGAGCCGAGCGAACCCACAGACTCCTATTGTGCACATGAATCTCTTTTTTTTTTTCAAATGTCTAAACTGAAAAATCATGAAATACATAATGAAGCTTATGAGTTTGACAAACTCTATTATCATACAAAATTTACTACATAACACAAATCAACAAGTCGGCTGATGGAGCCGCTGACGGACTGACATATCACACCCACGACGCTGTCTGCAAAGCCTCTATCACGCATCCGGAAATCATAACGACAAACTCGACTTGGGTTCTAGGAAAGTAGAGCTTGCCATCTTCGCTGGAACATCTTCTGCAATAACCTCAAATCATGCGGGAGTACCGCGCGCATGAAACGCAGCCCCCCCCCGAAGACAAGCGGGGGTCGTACGGAAAATGTACTGAGTATGTAAGGCATGCAATACAGAAAACAGAACCATAACTGCAACAGACAGACATAACCGGTAGATACTTTACTCGAAATACCAGACGCTTACCGTTCAGACCTAGTCCATACACACCTGTCTCATACGTCAGAAAAGGTACAGAAAGTAAGAAGGTCAACCAGAATACCAAAATGCGTACTTTACCACCGCAGACCGCATGTCCGAAGAGGTGCGTAACATACGGGAATGTGTAGACGAGGCCATACATCGGCGGAATACAGATCGTACAGAATGCTCAGATAATGTCGTATGTCAGACGCAGGCGTGCAGAGGCATATTGAACAGATCCGTAATCATAGTCAGACGGACAGAGGTATATCAGACAGATTCATATTCAGAGTCAGACATACAGGGATATGCCAGAGTAACATGTTTCATATGCGTATAACATGTCCCGGCCCTCCTGTGAGGGACTCGGTGGATAGACTCATAAATGTATGTCAAATTCATGGATCACAGATGCAGATAACGTGTCCCGGCCCTCTGAGGAGGGACTCGGTGAAGTAGAATCATGCATATCAAAATCATGTGCCAAGTATACATAACGTGTCCCGGCCCTCTACTGCGGGTCTCGGTGAACAATCATAATATGCCATCCTGGCCACCGTCCCCGTACCATCAAAGCATAAGTACATACGGATAACGTGTCCCCGCCGCAAGTACGAGGGACTCGGTGAATAATGCAGAGAAGTGCACGATAACATGTCCCTGCCCGGACTCGAATCGAATCATATCATAGAGTACGCACGAGAACATAACATGCCCCGGCCCGGACTCGCCGAAAGATACATTGAGCCTTGCACGGCAGCGTAGTGCGAACATATGCATATAAATCCGGACCCAATGGATAGGTCTCGACCGACATCGAGAGGATTCGAACAAGTTTGATTCTTTCGAGTTAGTATCGGAAAGTTACGAGCACCTTTAAAATACAGAAACCTCTTCGGACTTTTTAAGCGATCCGAGGTCGTACGAAAAGAACATTAAGGCTTACAGAGACATTCGTATCGGGTCGCTTATACCGGAACACTTAGATCGGAATACTTATGTCAGAATATTCGAATCAGGTCATACGTATCGAAACGTTTATTTCAGAATAGTCCAACCGGAATACTTATACCTGAGTTACCAAATTCTTATATCAAATTCAGAACTATAGTCATAGGTTTCCTTAATTGTCTTACGGAAATAAGGCAAATAGAATAAAATAATATACATAGGTCTCGGGGACTGTGGGCCCACTTCGGGTCAATTGAGGTGGCTTACCTAAGTTACATACTTTACACCTCATAATATCATTCATAATAGTTCTAAGGCATTCGGGTTCCATTTGTTCAAGTTCTAGGCGTTTGAACAAATTTTCAAACCATTAGCAATATAATGATTCAATTCTATTGAAAGAAAAAGGACAATTTTTGACATGAATTCCGAGGAGTAGAGTTGTCCCCGAGGTCCAATTTCAAGCCTAGTATATCTAGGACATGCCGGAGAGAAAGAAAGGGTAAGCCTTACATACCTTTCGGACGCCTTATGCTCGTCCAATCTCGAATCCGTTTCGCCCGAATTTGCAAATGGTCATGTTTACCAATCGTCAATAGTAGACTTTTTGCTTTCAAATCTTCCATCCTTTACTTGCCTACAAAAATTTGGGCAGCATCTCCTCTCGTAAATACACCGTCCCGAGAATTATGGCTCGCCCATATCAACAACAACCAAACCAACAATCATAATGACAACGTCCATAATCAATTCATAATGCATTCTAACATTAACAATCCCTTTCTACATAGGTCGACAATATTCCATTTATTCAAATAAACTTCGTACATTCGAACTAACACCAATGATCATACGTTCAAATATTATCCCGAGGCCATTCAAACACGATTCAAGAACACCTCGGACAATCCATAAAAGGTTCAAATCAGCCCACTCATCATCCAACACTACCCGAATTCCTCCAAGTTCAACAAGGGCAACAACAACACATTTCTACCTTCCAAATTCATGAACTACATCCACAATCCCATACACTACAACATTATCTTTACAATTATAAGGAAGCATATTAAAGTCACATTGCACCCCAAATCAGCCCATTACAATCTTATCTTCAATTTAAGTGATCGAACCTTCATTCTACGTCATAGAATTCACAACGACGACAATCAAAACTCTAGATAGCATTGATTCATTTCTTGCATACAAGCAGCCCCTATTCGGCCCTCTCCACAACATACAACATCTCCATAAGTTTCATTCATTTTTTTACACCTCATTACAACACACAAAAACATGTTGAATACAATTAGTTTTCATCCTTACAAGAACCCACACACACACACGGCTACAATACACCACACGGCCACACTTCCAACTTCCATACCTTCATGACTTTAATTCATTTCCACACTTCACAACATACAAATCATCTCACATAACATATGAAAAATGAGATTGAATCATACCTTGTTCCTTCACTTTGTTCTTCACTCGGCTAAAGCATGTTTTGCAAAACAAATGGTTTTCTTCTTCCAACAACCACTCCACAAGTAGAGGACCTTCCATTTAGTAGACAAGTTTGAAGAAACTAATTGTTCATGGTCAAAATCCACCATATTCTCTCTCTCTCTCTCTGGCCGAATGGTGCTTCTCCTTCCTTCTATTTTTCTTAAGTTTCTTCAAACTTAAAATGATGATAACTTCCTTCACACCCTTCATATATATATATATATATATATATAGCAATATGACCATGCACATGCCACTTAAGTTCCTCAAATTTTCTTCTTTAAAATTCTCTAGAGATTTTCTTTAAAAGATGAATGATAAAATGACTTAATAAATCATCCATTTCTACAAATATTATCACCTATCTTTTAATAGTTAAATTAATGGCCAACACTGGACATGTGGCCTTATTTTTTTCATGAACTACTAATTTCCAAAATTCCACTTTTAGTCCCAAATTTCTTGTTAATAATTCCATTCCATAAAAATCATAAAACACTTATGCCTTAAAACAAAGTCGAGAATAACCTTGTCCGTAATTTGTCGCAACAACTTAAAAATATTCCGACGTGCGAAATACGAGATATAACATCCTTCCCCCCTTTAGAACATTCGTCCTCGAATGTTCAACTTAGTCGTACGGGGTCTCATAAGCACCTTGGGGGAGCTCCCTTTTTATAGTTATCGCTCTTCTTCATATTATCTCTTAGGCTATCCAATACCATTCTCTTGTCATACTCTCTTTTTTTTTTTCATCACACGCGTCCCCTTTAAGGCGTCGTGTCATTCAAAATTCACGGGGACACAACTCCTCACACTACTTTAGTCGGTTTTCCCGACATCCACTAACTGTATATACATAAAGGGTATCATTTAATCCCAAGCGTCCATATCGAACACACTACCGTATCAAGCCTATCCAAATTTCCAAAGCCTTACATTTCCCTCACTCTTCCCCCTTGGCGCGGGGGCTCCTTTTATAGTCTCCAATCCTCGCACACACGTGTCCACTAGTTCGATCTCAATGGATCAACGCATTCATATGTACATACATAGTTATTATTAACTAATCCACAAAATGCTTCCAAACGTAGTTCAAGCCTATCTTGATTCTAGAGCCATAGGAATCCGTTGTCTTCTCTTCTCTAATCTCTCGCCCGTCGCGTCCCGGGTGGCCCTTTACAGCCTCCAACCATCTTGTACATTCTAATTTCTCATTGTCTCTCGGATCAATATTTGCGAAAAATTTGGCATACTTCCTTTTGGTCACCCATCATGAAATTGCTCCTCAAGCATTCTTAACCTCGCCTTCCGTCGTATGTAAGGTCCCCCGATGGAATAATCACGTCCCTTCCACACATAACCTTTATTACATAAGAAGCCAACAAGGTTTCTCCCCAGATTCCGAGGCGTGTTCGCAACACGTCTTTTCTCTTACACCATCGTCTTGCCCTTTTTGATTCTTAATGTTCACCTTCACTTCCATTCTCACACCCTTACATTTCCATAATACTTCAAATGTTCTTACCTCATCCAACATGCCTCGTCCGCGCCGTTGTTTACCATTGTACTTTGTACATTGACGTCATAGGTCTCTTTTTTTTTTTTTCAAATCGTCTTTAGCCGAAATAGAAAGTTAGTACAAGGGACTTCATACCCTATGACCGACAAACTCTATCGCACGATCTTAGATATGAAAGAGGGTCAACAATTCTCGTGTATGAAAGAAGGTCAACAATCCCTAGATGCCTCGTAGCCTCTTGTTTATAAATGTGGCGCGCAACACACCATAAACAAGACTCTACTAGACACGACTACTTGCGTACAACCCCCAGACTTGCCATCTTCGAACCACTTTGTCACACCCCGAATCATCTTTTTGGGTGTGATGGGCACCCGACCCTCCTCGAGTCGAGCGAACCCTAAACGTTCGCGTACATTAAAACTTGTCATTTCAAAATTTCTTAAATCATGGAACTTTTCGACAACAATAATCATTATCTGAAATTACACACGCGTTTAACATTTACAAATCATTCGCACTTCCCCCCGACACACTATCCACGACAACGTCCGCAAAGTCTCTAACATATGCTAAAAACCACGACACGAACACTTTGATAACCGCAACATCCGAAGAGGTGGAGCTCGCCAATCCCGCGGGGACAACTTCTAGCAAGTCTTCTTCATCTTCGGTGTACAACGTGGCATACGAAACGCATATTGAAGAAGGAGGGTCCGTAATCATAGTACCGAGTATGTAAAGCACACGGCTGCAAATCGAAAATACAACAAAGCAAGTTTAGGTTACCTCGACATGAATTAAGTATTTAAATAAAATAGTCCCTTCGGACGGGACTTCGTGATAGCAATAATGATGGCCCCTTCGGGCATTACCGCTCGCATAATGATAATGACGATAATAATAATAATAATAATAATAATAATAATAATAATAATAGTAATAATAATAATAACAATCCCCGCCCGGGTGTCCGGTCCCGGATACGTCTATCCCGGCCCCATCGGACATGCGGCCCCGACGTAAATGATGGCCCCTTCGGGCATGCCGGTCCAACATCGTCTATCCCGGCCCCATCGGACATGCGCGCCCCGACATAATCCTAGCCCCGGGGCATGTCACTCGCGGCATACGGCTACCCCTGCCCCATCGGGCATGCCACTGCGACATAATACTAATCCTAGCCCCTTCGGGCATATTAATATTAGTAATAATAATAAAATATCGCACCCTTCCTGAGTGGTTTTTAAAAGTTTTATAAATATCACACCTCAGTGGTTTGTACGCACTCCCTTCGGAGTGGTTTTAGAAAAGCCTTAGAAAATAATATATCGCACCCCTTCGGGGTGGTTTTACAAAGCTTTAGAAAATAGTATATCACACCTCTTCGGAGTGGTTTTGAAAAGTTTAAATAATAAAATATCACACTCCTTCGGAGTGGTTTTGAAAGGTTTTATAAAATATCACTTAATGGAGTCATCTATGAAGTTTCAAGGCAATTCGATCACATTCCCGTCTAAGTTACGGACGTTTAAACATTTTCCAACAAAATATAAAGATTCTAGTTCAATCGCACCGAATGAATAGTGCTCAATTTCGAATCGACTTCCGATGTAGAAAACCCCCGAGGCTCAAATTCAAGCCTAGTATACCTAGGGCATGCCAAAAAAGAAGAGGGATAGCTTCACATACCTTTCGGACGTCTTATGCTCGTTCAATCTCGAATCCGTTTCGCCCGTGAATTTGCAAATGGTCATGTTTACCAATCGTCAATAGTAGACTTTTTTGCTTTCAAATCTTCCATCCTTTACTTGCCTACAAAAATTTGGGCAAGATCTCCCTTCAGGAATACATAATCCCCGAGAATTATGGCTCTACCCATATCAACAACCAAACCAACAATCATAATGACAACGTCCATAATCAATTCATAATGCATTCTAACATTAACAATCCCTTTCTACATAGGTCGACAATATTCCATTTATTCAAATAAACTTCGTACATTCGAACTAACACCAATGATCATACGTTCAAATATTATTCCGAGGCCATTCAAACACGATTCAAGAACACCTCGGACAATCCATAAAAGGTTCAAATCAGCCCACTCATCATCCAACACTACCCGAATTCCTCCAAGTTCAACAAGGGCAACAACAACACATTTCTACCTTCCAAATTCATGAACTACATCCACAATCCCATACACTACAACATTATCTTTACAATTATAAGGAAGCATATTAAAATCACATTGCACTCCAAATCAGCCCATTACAATCTTATCTTCAATTTAAGTGATCGTAACCTTCATTCTACGTCATAGAATTCACAACGACGACAATCAAAACTCTAGATAGCATTGATTCATTTCTGTATACAAGCAGCCCCTATTCGGCCTTCTCAATAACATACAACATTCCATAAGTTTCATTCATTTTTTTATGCATTACAACCACACAAAAACATGTTGAATGCAATTAGTTCTTCATTCTTACAACACCCAAACACACGGCTACAAGACAATATCACACGGCTATACTAATTCTCCATACCTTCATGATTTTAATTCATTTCCACACTTCACAACACATACAAATCATCCACAACACACGAAAAATGAGATTAAACTTTTACCTCTTGCTTTTGTTCTTCACTCGGCTACTTTGTTCTTGTAAGAAAGAATGTCTTTCTTGCTTCAACAATTATTCCATGGTGTGTAGGACCTTCAATTAGTATGAAAGCTAGAAGAGAAGGATTGTTCATGGTCAAAACCTTTGGTCTCTCTCTCTCTCTCTCTCTCTCGGTTTTGAGCATGGCCGAATGGCCACGCTTGAACTTTCTTAAGTTTTCTTTGAAATTTCTAAGGCCTCAATGATAACTTCCTTCACACACATATATATATATATAGGCACATACGGTCGGTGCCGATGGCCCCTATTTTCCTCCAAATTTTTCTTCAATTTTCTTAATTTCTCTAGAATTTTCTTTATGGAATAAAGAAATCTAATGACTTCGATCACAACCTTGCCCACATACGGATATCTTGCCATATAAATTATCACCTATCCCTTTTAATAAATTTAAATTAATTCTGCCAACATGGACACCTTGGCCATTTCATAAAATTATTTTTCCATAATGTGTTCTTAGTCCCAAATTTTTCCTTAATGCTTCCTTCCAACAAAATCATAACCCATTCGTCGTAAAACAACGCCGAGAGATAACCTTGTCCGTAATTCTTCGCAACCAACTTAAAATATTCCGACGTGCGAAATACGAGATATAACAGAAACTGTGGGATTATTAACACTGACTCCTGCACCACCTGAATCAATTAGACGTACTCTAAGATTAGCTAGTTGGTGGAGATCATGAATCAATTCTTTCTTCTCCGAAGGAACTTCACATAGATCGCCTATCGATCGGCGGCTAAGCGCATCAGCCTTATATTTGCCTTTCCGGTGGTATAAAATATTCACATCATAGTCTTTCAATAATCCTAACCACCGCCGTTGCCGCGCATTCAACTCCTTCCGTTTTTGTCACGACCCAACCCCGTAGGCCGCGACTAGTGCCCGAAAATGGGCACCCGTACACACCCGTTAATCGAAGCATACGAATAGCTTACACAAATATACATATAACATATATATACAGAAAAGTGGAACGTCACCCCGAAGCTGTCACAAATGTACAAATATACATGTCGCTAACGCAATCCAGCTGATAATATCACATATAAGCCGATAAGGCTATCATAGTATAGGGGGACGTCCAAATCACAAATCACACAGACGCGAATGAACAGCGAATACCCATAATCCACACATATATGCCTACGTACCTTCAAGAATATAATGAATCACGTGACGGAAAGGGCCCCACCGTACCCATGAATAAACATATACATATGCACAATAATGTAACTGATCGCATAGGCTCCGGTAA
>NW_026721588.1:0-8325 GCF_029784015.1 Lycium ferocissimum | reverse complement strand
CCCAACTCAATCAAATTCATTCTACTTCCATTTCCAACATGAATTCCATCATAACCACAACTAAAACACAACACAATTTCAATCAACCAAAGCCATGCAACATACACATGCATACGGCCATATACACACACACACATACACGACTTCCATACATACAACTTACAACTCCATGATTTCCTTGCAATTTCACTTATACTAATATTCATAAATCTTCCATAACAAAAAGAACATAGAATTCTTACCTTTTTCCAACTTTTCCACTTGCCAAAAGAAGCTCTTTTCTTTGCCTTGAAAATTATACCATGTCAGAGAGGGGCTTGAGCTTAGTAGTAATTCCAAAAGAGATGGATTTTTTGAACCAAGAATAAGCTCCAAGAATTTTTCTTCCTTTTCTTTTCTCTCTTTTTCTTCTAGAGCCGAAAGGCTCTTTTTTTTTGATCTTGATTTTTCTTTGATTTTTCTTGAAATTTCTAGAGAGCTTATCCCTTTATATAATTAATCACATGCACAATTAATTAATTACCATGGACTTAAGCCTTGTTGGCCGGTTGGGCCTCCCTTTGGGCCTTTGTTTTCTTATTTTTTTTTTTTTTTGGCCCAATTCATTATAATTTTGTTTTGAAATTCCCCCGAAATAAATTTCCAAAATTCCAATTTTGCCCTTAGGCCTTCTCCGTGTTTCCACATTCAAGCTTCCATATCCGCCACACACTTACTAAGAAAAATTCAACATGGCCTTCTTTCTCATAATTCACAATTATTTCAAATTTTCCGATTACGCAAAAAGGCGATATAACATCCTCTCTTTAAAACATTCGTCCTCGAATGTTAATCGAACCTCATGGTAGATCAAAATCAGTTGGGAGGTCTTCTTGCTACTTACATACTTGCACTTAATCGAAGAACTTGTATCGACTCATTTTCCAACTTCGTCCATTTTTCTTCAATATCACTTTATTAGAGTTGCTCGTACTGTCTTAAATCGGATATACGGCGGACAAAATCTTAATTAAGAGTTACTTATGAAAAATCGTATTTAAACAGATTGATTTGAACCATACCGGGAGTATCAGGGTATTGTGGCCCACCTCGGACCCAACCATAATAAGGTACGTAAATTATAGATAATAAACCTTAGGGAGTCGTCCATAATCATTTTAGAGTGTTTCGACTCCATTTATGGAAGTTGCATACTTATAGGTCAACTTTAGAAGAAATGGGTTCGGGCCTTATCGACGGATTTTGCACTAATTTCCATCTCGAATTGTGAGAAGCGTAAGTGTCATCGAGGCTCGCCGTCAAGCCTCGTCGTACCCGTAACATGCCAAGGAATAAAAGGGCAAGGCTTTACATACCTTGATAGTGCCTTACGCTCGTTCAATCTCAATTCCCGTTTCGTCGAAATCCGCAAATGGTCATTCTTACCAATTACTATTCATGCAAGCTAATATTTCAACTGTTATTCTTGGCTACCAAATTCCTAAGAGTTCCCTATAATTATGACACCCCGAGATTCAACTCTACTCAAAACAATCAACAACAACCAACAACAACATCAACAAACCCAATAAAACGCAATATGACCTATTTGGTCATCTTTCCAACATAAGGTCATAACTTCCGTTTCCAACTTCGTATTTCCAATTCAATCTCAACATATTAATCAAGATCATTACAATTCCATTCGGAAACATATCATAACATTTCTACCACGCATATACAAAATATACAGAAAATATACAAAGCATGCAAACTTTCCACCAAAACCACAATTTATCCAATTCTTCCAATCTTTTACATACAAGTTCGTAACACATTTCCATCATCCAAATTCATCAACCTTAATCATAATTTACACCTTAAACACTTCATTCCCGTCATTTCATAAATTCATACTAAATCAACATAAACTTCCACATTCCATTTTCATACAACTTACATCATTTTTCCTACACTTACAATACAAGGATCATAACAACACATCTAACATATCAAACAAAACAATTCATCATTATTTCCAATTCTTCCATATCCACGGCCAACTTCTATATTTTTCCAACTCAATCAAATTCATTCTACTTCCATTTCCAACATGAATTCCATCATAACCACAACTAAAACACAACACTAATTTCAACTAACCAAAGCCATGCAACATACACATGCATACGGCCATATACACACACACACATACACGACTTCCATACATACAACTTACAACTCCATGATTTCCTTGCAATTTCACTTATACTAATATTCATAAATCTTCCATAACAAAAAGAACATAGAATTCTTACCTTTTTCCAACTTTTCCACTTGCCAAAAGAAGCTCTTTCTTGCCTTGAAAATTATACCATGTTGGAGAGGGGCTTGAGCTTAGTAGTAATTCCAAAAGAGATGGATTTTTTGAACCAAGAATAAGCTCCAAGAATTTTTCTTCCTTTTCTTTTCTCTTTTTCTCTAGAGCCGAAAGGCTCTTTCTTTTTTTTTCTCTTGATTTTTCTTTGATTTTTCTTGAAATTTCTAGAGAGCTTATCCCTTTATATAATTAATCACATGCACAATTAATTAATTACCATGGACTTAAGCCTTGTTGGCGGTTGCCTCCCCTTTGGGCCTTTGTTTTCTTATTTTTTTTTTGGCCCAATTCATTATAATTCTTGTTTTGAAATTCCCGAAATAAATTTCCAAAATTCCAATTTTGCCCTTAGGCCTTCTCCGTGTTTCCACATTCAAGCTTCCATATCCGCCACACACTTACTAAGAAAAATTCAACATGGCCTTCTTTCTCATAATTCACAATTATTTCAAATTTTCCGATTACGCAAAAAGGCGGGATATAACAGTTATAAGGCAAGTTGATGCTGTTTTCATCACAGGTTAAACTCGGAAAGTCCCAACACGATGATAATTGGAAAGGAAAGAAAGTGAGTAAATGAACGGCAAGGAGATCAAATGTCGGGATAAGAGTACCGCTTAATTGAGATTGGAAATACGGATTTAGGGCAAAGTAGAATTGGGCGATAGTATAAGTACACCCCTAAAGGGGGGAAGCGAGGGAGAGAGATACAAGTGTAAGACGAAGACAATCGACGCGACAATGTCTTGGATACGAATGTGTGGGCCGCAGGTAAAGTTCGTTGCTGAGACAAGCTAGGGAGATCGAAGAGCCAGCAGTAAAGGAATAGAAGTCAAGGTAATAATCGAGATGGCACTGACAATTAATTGTAAGTATCCGAAATAACATGATATTAGGAAATGGAGACTTAAAGAGGGAATATGACAAAGGGAAGTAACGAGTAGCTTACGGAGATATTGTGAGAGGTAGATACACCGTACGGGGATCAGAGGTTAAGATGTAGGCAATAGAGTGGTTGCTAGCAAGAGAAAATTTCCTATGGTAGAAAGTAAGAAAAGGGGAAAAGGAGTATGACAAGGTAGACTCCTAGCAAATGCGAGTACGGAGTAAGATGTGGAATAGTACGAACCAGAGAAGAGAGGCAAAGATAAAGTGAAACATAAGGGTTAGTAAAGCTACGTTGAGGCAGTTCTTAGAATAATTTGACCCCTTTTTGTACATTCGGGTAAAGGTTGCAACATCACATGTGGTAGGAAAGTTGAGAGCAGGATCCGAGCAAAGGGACGATAGCAGAGTTTGGATTAGAGATAAGGTAATGACATGAGGCAATGTGTTGAAAATGTGACAAGATGAGTTAAGAAAGATTGTAAGACGATTTAAGCCAGTGAGTAGAAATAGTTGGCCACAAAAAGAGGGTGAATTTATACGCCAACTTCTTCGAATTGTATCACCGATAATGGTTAAAGCGAGGAACGACTATTAGTAGCTCGTAAAATGACAAATCATATGACGACAATCGGTATCGACACTTAGAATCCTGCATCGGCGAATGGATATGCTTGAAGATATCATCTGTGAAGGACGTAATCAGACTCGACAAGAAGGAAGAGCTTAACTTGAGATGCACCAAACCTTATTACACTAATTGTAAGGCCAGAAGGTTGTGTGCTAAAGACGTAGCTTCCGTTAAGGCACCGTGGCGGAATAATAACAGAAAGGAAATGACTTGCGAACCTGAGGAGGAAATGAAAGAGAAATACGATTGGTAAATGAGATTGCATGTTATGGTAGTAAAGGAAACACCCCCCCCCCCCCGAGATCCTTAAGACCCTATATGACTAGTTGAACATTCGAGGACGAATGTTCTAAAGGGGGGAAGGATGTTATATCTCGCATTTTGCACGTCGGAATATTTTTAAGTTGGTTGCGAAGAGTTATGGACAAGGCTATCTTTCGACTTTGTTGTAGGGCATAAGTCGCTTATGATTTCATTGGATGGAGATATTAAGGGAAATTTGGGGTAAGAGTGAAATTGTGGAAACTAATATTTCATGAAATATGGGACCAAAAATGAATTATGGGAAGTTGGACATTTCATGAAAATTTGGGGCCAAGAGGGAGGGGCTGGCCGAACCAGCCCCATGGACTTGATCAAGAAAAAAACTTGTTCCTTCTAGTTTTCATACCAATTAAAAGGTCCTCTACACCATGGAGTAATTGTTGGGACATGTAAAACATTCTTTCTTGCAAAAAAACAAGCTAGCCGAGAGATGGAGTGGAGTGAAGAAGGTGAAGTTCAATCTCTATTTTTATATGTTATGCATGATTTGTGTACGTTGTAGTGTGTAGAATTGAATGGAAGTCATGAAAAATATGTGTGTTGCAAGTTGTGGCCGTGAGCCTATGTTGTTGGAGTAAGCATGATGAACAAATTCTATTTAGTGTAATTTGATTGTTGTGTATGTTGTGGAGTGTGGAAATGAATGAAATTCATGTGATTATGGGTGTGATATGTTGTGGCCGGATACATATAGTGTGGTGTAAAAGTGTAGAACTAATTTTATGTAGTGTTTTGGTTGTTGTTTGTTGTGGATTATGTGATGAAAATGAAGGTTTGATCACTCAAATGGAAGTTGTAGTTGTTGTGGCCGTTTGTGGCCATTGTAGAAGTTAAAACGATTTTAAAGTAGATTCTTGTATTTATGGAAGATAATGTTGTCAATGTGTGAATTGTCGATATAGTTGATGAACTTGAAAGGAAGAAATGTGTCGTTGATTGTTTTCTTGAACTTAGAGGATTTCGGTGAAGTAGTAGGTTGGTTGGATTACTTTGAATATTGTGCGGATTGTTGAAAATGTTCTTGAATCGTGTTTGAAAGGTTTTGGATTGTTATTTGAATATGCGATCGTCGATATTAGGTTGGATATATGTAGTTGAATTGAATATAAATGAATGTCGTCGCATTATGTGAAAGAAGGTTATTAATGTTAGAATGCGTTTAATTAATGGTTGATGTTGTTGGAATGTCTCGTTGGTATGGTTGTTTATGGATTTGGCCGAGTTAAATTCTCGGGGATGTCCAATTTATAGGGAAATGCTGCCAAAATTTCGGAGAGAAAAGTAATGGCTTGGAATTGGATTCTTCGATGTTTATGGCTAATGTTCGATGCCATCAATGTTATTGTAGATCGTGAGAAGTCGAGACATAAGTTCGGATTAGCTTAAGAAGCGGCTAAGGTATGTAAAGCTCACCTTTCTTTTTGGCATGTCTTAGTGTAAGTAAGCTATGACACGAGTTTCGAGGTAATTCTATTCTCCCGATCCGAGCATGCTTATGATTCTTATTTGTTTCTTGATGTTCATATCCTTAATGTAATCGAATTATGATCTTTACGTTTTTGTATGACTAAATGTTGAAAATTGCATGAAAGTTCTGTTTTCAAAAGAGTTTTATTCTTAAATGATTCAAAACTACGAACGTCCGTAACTTTCACAGAAAGGCTCGGATCGCTTCGATATGCTTGTAGGAAGTTCCATAATGACTAATGTCCGTAACGTTCCGAGGCAGACTCGGATTGATTTGACATATGATTATGATCTTTATGATACTCTATTATGCTTACGATATTCGATATGTTTCCGAGTAATGTCCGAAAGCTTTTTGATATAACTATTGTCCGGATTTCGAATGACGATTCATTATGATTACTCCATTGAGTCTTTGGAAATGATTTATGTGCATATGGTTTCTCACTACTCGCTTCGTGCAAGCTCAATGCATCTCTCACCGAGTCCCGGCCGGCACGCATTCGTGCAACTTCTCTCGCATTGTTCACCGAGTCCCTCACTAGTAGGGCCGGGTACGCTATATATATATATATATATATATATATGTATGATGATATGATGATGTGATGAGATGGAGATGGCGGCCAGACGGCATACCGAGTCCCTTGCTACGGGGGCCGGGACACGCTATTCACCGAGTCCCTCACTGTAGGCCGGGTACGTATGTATATATATGTATATCTGCATGCATACATGATTATGATATGATTTTACTCACCGAGTCCCTCACTAGAGGGCCGGGTACAGTATATATGTACGATGACATAATGATACGATTATGATATGATTTTATCTACCGAGACCCTCACTAGAGGGTCGGGACACGCTATATGTATACATGATGATTATATGATTTTGATATGCATGATAAATCTTTTCGAAGGAAATTTTTATGATTTTCCGTATTCTTTACTTCAGTATGATCCCGCTTCGTATTTCATGCTTTACATACTCGACATATTCCGTACCGACCCCTTTCTTCGGGGGTCGCGTTTCATGCCACGTGTACACCTGTGTGAGCTAAAGATATTAGTAGGAGATGTTCCATTGGCGAGCTCCGGTTTGCTCCGAGTGCCGCCGAGTCAAAGTATTATGATATGGATTCATGTTCCGAGTTAGAGACTTTGCAGTATTGTCGTCGTGGGTATAAGATGTCGGTTATGTAAGCGGCTATGTAAGCCGATGTGTCATCATGCATTGCATTATAAGTTCTATATGTTTCTATACGTTACAGATTGTATTTGATCTGGAAAGGATAAAAAGCATGTTTATTTCCGAAGAACTTTCATTGTGTATCTATGTTATGATTTAAAGATCCAGTCCGATTATGAGAATTATGTGAGTCAGCGGGTTCGCTCGGCCCTAAATAAGGGTCGGGTGCCCATCACGCCCTAACAGAAATTAGGGTGTGACATATACGTTGTGTATCGGAAAGGATTCACAAAGTACCAAGTCAATGATGGCTTAATGATGTCTTAGAAGAAGAGTTATAACATCCCTTGGATTGATAATGAGGTGTTAAACAAGTGTTATAAGGTTCCATAAGGATTGGAGATCAAACGAGTCGACGAGAACAAGTTTCGAAAAGCTGAGCATTATACGGTCCAACATACGGGCCGTATAAAATGTACTAGCCGTATATTAGGACGTATAATCTGTCCAGAGTTGGAGCCTTCACTGGACCAAAGATACGGTCACACATACGGTCCATATAAATTATACGGACCGTATGTTTGTCCGTGAAACCAAAGCGGGTCAGATTTTAAGTTAATAAAAGGGGACTCAAGTTCATTTAATCTCATTTCATTTTTCATTCCCCTTCTCGCAAGAACTCTCTAGAATATTCTCCACATCTCTTCCATAAGAATCGAAGAGAAACACATGATCAACTTCATCAAACCAAGAGAATCAAGTGCAAGAAATTCACTAGGATTCATCCAAGGCAAGAAATCTCTTTGAAAGTGGAACTAGGGTTTTCCTCAAGTGGATTATTTGTCACACCCTAATTTCCGATAGGGCATGATGGGCACCCGACCCTTACTTAGGGCCGAGCGAACCCGCTGACTCTCATCATACTCATAATCATGCTGTTATACCCCGTACTTCGTACGTTGGAATATTCTAAGTTGGTTGCGACAAGTTATGGACAAGACTTTTAATTTCCGGTTTTGTTGATTTTGTCTCAATGCATAAGTCGCATATTCATCTTTTGTCGGTATGAAGTGTTAAGGGTAAGGTTGGAATAAGGAAAAAAGTTAGAGAGTGAAAGTTGGAAGAATTTGGGACTAAAAATGAATTATGGAAAGTTGGCCATTATATGAAAATTTCCATAAGTGGCCGGCCACATGTGATGTGGGCCATGGCCACATGGGAGCTTATTACATGTTATTAAAGGATGACAAGGGATCATTTTCATCATTCTTCATCTCCTAGAAAAATCAAGAAACATGGAGAAAGATGAAGAAGAGAAAACGGCTAAGGAGGAGAAAAATTGAAGGTCAAAAATTGATCATGGAAAATATTTTCTTCTAGGTTTCCTACTAATTGGAAGGTTCTCGTTAACGTGGAGTGGTTGTTAGAACAAGAAAAAACCGCCCGTTGTCGTGTTTCATAAAAG
>NW_026721587.1:0-15895 GCF_029784015.1 Lycium ferocissimum | reverse complement strand
GGAAATGGAAAAATTCCTAAGGGAATTTAAATTGTCGGGTATATCCCAAAGGGATGCTTATAAAGTCCTAGGGGAGAACCCGAGGAAAGGACAGAGTATATCCGACAAGCCTCGCCTGAATGGTGGGCTATTGCACTCAAGGAGTTGGATTGTCCCTATCGCGTCTCGCCTAAGCACGTAACAAGCGAGGAGATGATGATCAAGTTTCGAAGCAAAGGAATAGTCCGTATCAGCTTCGACAGATTGCCACCGTGTGCTCCGATCATCGAACACAAGAGATGCCCTTTTCACCGGGATCAAGAAGGGCACACCATCAATGCATGTTTGGCCTTCAAGAAAAGGCTCATCGAGCTGATAGATAGGAAAAGCATCACCAAGACGTGGGGCCCACATTCACTTTGGTCCGTGACAACATCTCTGAACCAAAGGGATTACGGCTGAACACTCATATTCGCCATTATGAGTTTACGATGAAGGACTTCTTACGCCGGCGGCTCTTCCGCAGTTGGTCAAAGATAGGGAAGATTAGCCCATCCGAACGGAAAGTGCTCAAACTGAAAGGGTTGGCCGCCGTAAAATGTGTTTGTACCATTTCGGGGAGATTTGTCCCTCTCTCTCTCCCCCCATTTTATGTAAACGAAATCGCATCGACCCGATGTCTCGAGGAGGGATACGGAGAAGCCCCTGCCGGGCCAAAGTCACGCTGCAGTTTTTGCCGCAAGGAGTCTTATCTTATGTAAACTGAACTACCGAAGGGCTTGATGTACCGCGGATGGATACATAGGGAGTCTACATAAGACTCGGTCCCTATATATTATAAATATTATATTTGCCTCACTTAAGAAAGCCCAAGTACCCAAGACCCGGTAGAAAAGATCAATTGAGCATTTAAATCAAACATATGATTATTTATGTGCTAAGTGTTTTTAACTGCCATCTATGTGTGATATCTTGATTATCTTTCTATTACCTAACGAATTAACTCTGTTTTCCTTTGAGTTATTCTTTTCTTATAAAAAGAGAGGTCGATTCATGGTCACACTGGTATACTTCACCAGATCCAAAGCTGCAATAGCATCCTTATCCCACCAAGACAAAGGCAAAGCAAAAACGATCGGGTACTTTCAGGGAGATTACTCCAATCGACATCACCTCGTAGGTTCCCCTTCGAGAATTACCTGAGTTCTCGCCTACTGAGGACGTTAAGAAAATGATGTTTGAGAAAATTGTCGACCTTCAAGAAGAAGTTGCACGGAACAAAGCTGCTAATGCTGCCCGAGAGGCGCGCCAGAAGAAACAAGGAGGCCTCCGTCGCCATTTTCCATCCCTAAGCTCACCTTTACCTGATCACTTTCTCACCCACTCCATTATGACCACCATACCATTTACCCCAATTGACGGACACAATAGTGCCTCGCACCACACCCCACCACCACTTAACACTACCCAAATTCCCGGCACCGCTCACTCCATCCCCTCTTACCCAGTACCACAAAATACCCACCTCGGTATCACTATACAACCAAGCACCATCTCACTACCAACTACCAAAGCTACCCCTACCCACCGAACTCGCCCTTATGTTTCCTTCCACACACCTGTCACCCCAGACACCTTTTCACCCGACTAAGAAATTGATCACTACGAGGAGATGGAAATGGCGTGGATGGCTGAGCAGGAAAAATAGGAAGAAAGGCTTGAGCGGAAGATGACTGCAATGTTGGAACGGTCTATGAGAACCTCCCTCACTGGCACGAGCTTGAGCTATGACGATTTGTACATTCATCCAAATTTGGATTTAACTGAAGGCTTCAAGGTGTCGCGTTTTGAGCTATTTAATGGGATAGGTAATTCGAAAGCACATCTACGGGCCTACTGTGACCAATTGTTTGGTGTCCGAGACATCCAAGCGCTTATTATGAGGATATTAAGCTGAAGTTTGACCGAAGAAGCCTCAGAGTTGTTCACGGCGCAAGATATACGCCGTTGGATCACATGGGAAGACATGGCTACTACCTTCATGGAAAGATTCTGCTTTAACATGGAAACGGTGCCAGACAGGCATTATTTGGAAAAGGACAAGTAGAAATCCACCAAGAACTTTCACGAGTATGCGAGTAGCAGCGGAGAACGTGTTGCCCGGCACAACCGCTAACGCGAGGAAGAATTGGTGTCGATCTTCATCCGTTCGCAGAGAAACGGACTTCTATGAGAATGCTTTCCGTGGCCGAAAGACCATTCTCACGGCCCCGGTCAAATGAAAGGCCATAGAAGATGGTCTCAAAATAGGCCGATTCATAAGTATGGTTTTGAAAGTCCGTCGGGTCGTCTTCAACTTTAAGGAAGAAGAAGGAAGACGTGGCAAGCATATCCCACACTCCTAGCCCAAAACCAAAATGAGGGAGGAATTCCCGATGGAAACATATACTTTACCTCCCCCAAATACTTACATACCTGGTCCTTACAATGCGGTGCCTGTATATTACACACAGTCGACCTTCTAATCACCACCCCTAAATTACCAAACCCCACAAAATTACTTCCAATAACCTCTCTCGAATTTGCAAGCTCCACAACCAAATTATCAAACTCCCCCACCGAAGCACCCTCCTCCACAAAATAACCAATCCAATACCTACCAAAAGCAGCCACTACTAAATACCTATAGTGCGCCACGTCAGAACATCGAAAAGAAGCCTGCTCGTGTGTTCACTCCGTTAATGGAATCATAGACTGATTTGTTCAAAAGATTGAGCGTGACTGGGATGATCCAAATGGCTTCCCCCAAAGGTCGTTGACCCAAAGAATTGGTTTTACCGATCTGACAAGACATGTGCTTACCATTCTAATGGCATAGGACACAGTACTGAAGACTGCATCAACTCCAAGTATAAGATAAAAGACATGATTGACCGGAAGGAGATTGTGCTCCAAACAGCTCCTCCAAATGTGAAGACCAATCCCCTGCCAAACCATGGGAACAACGCGATTCTTATGATAGAAAGAGAAGAGAGCTGGGTCGCAGGCAGGCCCACAATCTGAGAATCTATGAAGGAACTTGAGCGTACAACGGCGTCGCTTTCTCTACAAGAATGCCCACGATTCAAAGTACTATTCCCTATGCTAGTTGTCGTGCATGTGGCCTAAGTAACCCCTGCACAGCCTTGAAAAGAACTTGTTGTCCAAGTCGCTATCGCTCATGGAATCACGAGATCGGGAAGGTGCTATACTCCCGAAGATCATGCCCAAGGGGCATCTCGAAGAGATGGAAATCAGAAAAGGGCAATTATTGAGGGTGAGGCTGAAGACTTCTGGCGCCGGATGTAGCGCAAAGAATACTCCATTGTGGAGCACCTAAAATAAACACCGGCCTAAATCTCGATGTAGGCACTTTTACAAAGTTCACCCGAGCATCGGTTGGCTCTAATAAAGGTGTTGGAGGAAACCCACGTCTCAGCTGGGACGAGTAGTGAAAATCTAGCCGAAATGGACGCCCATGTTATGGAGGAACACCATATTACCTTCACGAAAAAAGAGTTGCCTAAAGAAGGCACATATCACAACAAAGCACTGCACATCATTATCATGTGCCGCAACAAAGTAGCAACTCGTGCGCCGATCGACAACGAAGCGGGACTCAATATTTGTCCGGAGTGTACCTTAGCGCAGCTAGGATATGGCCTTGGAAAGGTTCGTCAGAGCCACACTAATATAAGAGCATTTGATAGAGGCCGATGTGATGCCAACAGAGCAGTTGACTTGGACATTCAAATAGGACCCGGCGAGTTCGCTACCGAGTTTCGTTATGGAAATACTGCACCTAATTTACTCTTGGGGAGGCCATGGATCCACATGGCAGGAGCAGTACACGCTTCACTTCACCAGTCACTGAAATTCGTCTGGGAGGAACAAGAGGTGATGATCCATGACGAGGCGAGCATGCATAATTACCGGATAGTCTTCGTGCCTTTCGTCGAGCGGCACCTAAACGACCGTATTTCCGTATGAGGAACTGCGGGGGGGCCTCACAAAATAGAATACCCCGAGACTCCTATGCCGGCGATATTAGGATGATTGCTTCAACTATGCTCTTGAACGGGTTCGAACTCGGGAAAGGTCTGGGAAAGAATGTGCACGACATCACTGAGCCAATGCCCCTTTCCCAAGACAATTTTTGTTTCGGACTGGGATATGTCCCAACTGAAGATGAGATACCTACCAAGAAGAGGCAAAAGGTTGCGGATCTCCGCAAACCCATGCCAAACTTTTACCAGACATTTCCTAACCGAATGTCTATGTAGGGCGATGCTGACATTGAAGAAGGGAGAGGAATGCTATTCCTAGAAGAAGATTTCTCAGTCATCTTAGAAGAATACGCAGGAGCGTCCACCATCAGAGATGCAGATCCAGGCGACGTATCCAATTGGACCTCTACCCCGATATTGCTCTTCGATAGAGAAAGATGAATTTATTTTGAAAATAAGGAGGGTCGGTCGAGGCCCAATTACTCACTTTTTATCAGTTTATGTACCTCGTAATGTTTTCAAAAACGGAAATGAAACGCGTTGATCCAAGCCAGACCACGGTTTTGTACTTTTATTAATCTAAATCAACGAAAGCCTCGGTTTAATCAAAACAATTTTTATTTATTTATTACGCATGCATGTTTTATACTAACATACTTTGCTTTTAATTTTCATTAATAAAAATGATAAAACAACCCTAAATGTCATGACTTGTTGTGCAACAAATGAGTCAAGCAGTATAGAGGAGGAAGAGTATGAGGAATACGATGAAGAAACAATGTTACCCAAGGATCTTGTAGAAGCGGTAGAGCAGTTAGAGAATGAGAGAAAACTGAACATAGGCGAAACAGAAGCAATTAATCTACGTGACAAAGGGAACGTCAAAGAAACTCGGATCAGCGTGCACCTTGAAGCACCTCAAAAGGAGGAATGATAAACCTACTGAAAGAATATGTAGATATCTTCGCATAGTCATACGCAGATATGCCAAGACTAAGCGCTAGCATAGCATCCCACCGGTTACTTATCAATGCGGGTTTTGCTACTGTAAAATAGAAAACTCGACAATTCAAGCCAGAACTCAGTATCCTCATCAAGTATGGGGTAGAAAAGCAAATCAAGTCTGGCGTAGAAAAGCAAATCAACTCCGGGGTAGTCGAAGTAACCTCATACCCCACCTGGTTGGCCAACATAGTGCTAGCACCCAAAAAGGATGGAAAGATAAGAATATGTGTAGATTATTGAGATCTCAACAAGGCCAGTCCAAAGGGCAATCTTCCACTACCAAATATCTACATACTCATAGATAACTGTGCCAAACACGAGCTATGGTTATATGTGGATTATTTCGCCAGTTATCATCAAATCCTAATGGATAGAGAGAATGCGGAGAAAACAACTGTTATATCCCATATTTTGTACGTCGGGATAATCCGAGTCAACCACGATAAGTTAGGGACAAGACCATTCCAAGATACGAAGTCGAGACTTTTAATCACAATTTTGTTTTATGGCATAAGTTGCTTGTGATTTGGTTGGCATGGAGTATTAAGAAATTTGGGGGTTGAATGCTATTTTTGGAAAGTATTTATTTCATGAAAAAGGAAAAAAAAAATAAATAAGGGCCATGTGGCCGGCCACCTTATGTGGGCCATGGCCACATGGTTGGCTAATATTGTCACGACCCAACCCCGTAGGCCGTGACTAGTGCCCGAGCTGGGCACCCAAACACAATCACTAATCCGAATCACATACAGATATCTTATACAGACACAAATATCAAACACTGTAACGGATATATCAAAATGTCGCAAACACATCTCAAACACAACCATATATATATCGAAGTCGACAAGGCTATCAAATGGCGCAACGGCCCAAAACATATACAAATGCAAGCCGACGAGGCACGCCCGGCCGAATGGGATCGCACAGAACATAAACATACAAACGGACACCGTACGAGAATAGGCATAACCAGCTTGTATGTGTCCATAGACCTCTAAGAGACAAACAGAATCATATGACGGGACAGGGCCCCGCCGTTCCCCTGAACAAATATATACATATGCAACGGACGAGTGTATACCAAAATGTAGCTCCGAGAACAAAGGGAGCACTCGAAATGGCGAGAAATGGGTGTCCTAGGCGGCGGATCACCGGCCGTGCGTACGTACTGCGGGCATGAAACGCGGCCCCCCGAAGAAAGGGGTTAGTACGAAATATGTGCGAGTATGCAAAAGCGAAAATATAGTAAACAAATACGAGTCATAATCGAAACGAGAGTACGAAAGTAAATGCATTTCCAAAATATCCAAATGTTTATTTTCAAAATACAAATCATGCATAGGGCTCAGAAAATATGGTCGCCTGCCCGTCATCGGTGCCATAACACAGCATAACACCAGAAAGTTTCAAATCTCCATATCCCCGTCACACATCATAACACAGCATAACGCCATACACAGCATAACACCAAATATAAGCGGAACCCGGCCCTCTAGCGAGGGGCTCGGTGAACCATAAACACAGCATAACACCGGAGTATATCATAGTGCGCACGACAACAGAACCGGCCCGGGACTCGGCGAAAGATACAACGGAATGCACGAACGAGTCGTGAGTAACCATATGTATAAAATCATTATCATAGACTCAAAAGATAAGTAAAATGACCATACTTGGAAATCGGAATAATAGCCAAACTAAATTCTTTCAAAAGTCATCAGGATTACAAAAGAAGAGTCGCGGGACCCACGGACGGGTGTTGACCCGAGCCGGGCCCGCCTATGAAAAACATACTCATCATACGCCATACAACCTCCTACGAACATATCGAGGCAATCCGAGCCTTTCTGTGAAAGATACGGGCGTTCGTAGTTACGGAATTCTTTAAAAACCAAACTTTTTATGCATTATTTGAAAATCAAATATTCCAAAGACATAAGGGCCAATATTTCATCATATCAAACATACGAATTCCAAGAAACTAATAAGAGTCATAAACATGCTCGGATTGCGAGAATAGAATTTCCTCGAGGCTCGTGTCATAGCCTATTTGTAACTAAGGCATGCCAAAGGAAGAAAGGATTGAGCTTTACATACCTCAAACGCTCTCAAAGCTACTCCAAACTCAAGCTAATGCCAACCTACGCCTCGGGCTCCCCAAGGTCTACAAATACGTCATAATATGCCAAACATTAGCTATGGACGTTTAGGCATTTAATTCCAAACTAACACTTAATTCTACAGAAATTTGGGCAGCATTTCCCCTGTAAATAGGCCAACCCCGAGAATTTAACTCGGCCAAATCAACAACAACAACAACAACAACCAACCTAGCAACATCAATAATCAATCCGAAAGGCAATATAACATTAGTAACCCTTTTATATCATTCAACAACATTCATAATATTCAATTCAACGGCTTACCTTCAAGCCAACATCAACGCTTATACATTCAAATACTAATCCGAACCCATACCAACAATATTCAAAGACATTTTAAGCAATTCATACAACATTTCAAACATCCCAAATAATACTCCAACTCACCCGAAAACAGTCCCCAACCCGAGAACACAACTATAACCCATTCCTCACTTCCAAATCATGATTTGCACCAACAATCCACATTCTAACAATGTCATTCTCATAAATATACAAATTACATTAAATGCACAATAACCTCCAAATCAGCCCATACAATTACAACATCAATCTTGAGTCATTAAACTCTCATTTCCAACATAGAATTCATAACGACAACATTCGAAACACTAATTAGAATTGATCCATTCATTGTCATATAATATGACCCATACTCGGCCATACTACACATATACATATATTATGATTCTCATTCTTTTCTTCACACTACACAACTAAACATGCTACATAAAAATTCATGATTCAACACAACACACACAACACACACACACCTCATACACGGCCTCAACTCCAACATGCCATATTTCATGAATTTCATCCATTTTAGCATACTACAACATGCATACAACATTCATAACACATAATACATGATTAAATCTTACCTTTCTTCCTTCAACTTCACAACTAGCTAGGGTTAGCTAGGATGAAAACTAGCGATTTGATCGCTCCAACAACACTTCCACGTTACTTAGGGACCTCCAATTAGTGGATTTGCATCAAAGAAATATTTTGGGATGGCTAAAATTGGACTTGGTTTTTCATGGGTTCTTGGCCGAGAGGTTGTCTGGTTGTTCTTCAACTTCTTGATTTTTTTTCTAAGTGTTGGATGATGAAGAATGAATTAGTAGTCATCTTTTGCATACTAGTAAAGACTTATACATGTGTCCATGGCCCACACATGTGTTGGACCAATTAAAATTGTCCAAAATGGGTGTGAGCCATTTCAACCACACGGCCAACATGGCCTCAAATTGCATGATTTGCAACTTCCAATTATATCACTTTTGGTCCCAAATTTTCCTAAGTGTTCCATGCCAACAAATTCATGAACAACTTATGTCTCAAAATAAAATCGAAGGTCCAAAAGTCTCGACTTTGTATCCCGGAATGGTTTTGTCTCTAACTTATCATAGTTTATCCGGATTGTCCCAATGTACAAAATACGGGATATAACATCCTCCCCCCTTTAGAACATTCGTCCTCGAATGTTAGATTAACCTTACGGGATCTTATAAGCACTCGGGGGAGTTTCTTTTACAACTATCACACACACAATTCATTTATCATCAACAACATAGTCAAGTAGAGAATTTAAATTACCTGTAGGTACCGGAAATAAGTGAGGATACTTCTTCTTCATCTCTCCTCGGCTTCCCGGTCATTTCTTCCCGATTATTGTTTCGCCATAATACTTTAACGAAGCCACATCTTTATTCCGCAACTTTCTTACACGACGATCCAATATGGCTATAGGTGCTTCTTCATAAGATAGCTCCTCTGTGACCTGGATATCATCTACGGAAATACTTCGGAAGGTCATCACAATACATTTACGAAGCATAGAAACATGGAATACGGATGTCTTGCTCCCAAATCGGTGGCCGGATCTAACTCATAGGCAACCTTGCCTATTTTACGGATAATCTGATAAGGCCCAATATATCTCGGACTGAGCTTCCCTTTCTTGTCGAATCTCATAACACCTTTCATAGGTGACACTTTCAGGAATACCCAATCACCCACCTAAAACTCTAAATGTCGACGACGATTATCTGCATATGATTTTTGTCGACTCTGGGCTACTAATAACCGCTCCCGAATGAGTTTCACCTTATCAACCGCCTGCTGGATCACATCTAGGCCAATCAACTCAGTCTCGCCAACATCGAACCAACCAATCGGTGACACCGCATTTCTGCCATACAAAGCCTCGTATGGTGCCATCCCCGAATGCGAGTGGTAGCTGTTATTATAAGCAAATTCAACAAGCGGCAAATGATCATCCCAGCTACCCCTGAAATCAATAACACAGGCCCGCAACATATCTTCCAGTGTCTGAATAGTGCGCTCGGCCTGTCCGTCAGACTGAGGATGGAATGCTGTACTAAGACTCACCTGTGTCCCCAATCCTTCCTGAAATGATCTCCAGAAATTAGCTGTGAACTGGGCACCTCTGTCGGAGATAATAGATATGGGAACTCCGTGAAGTCTCACAATCTCCTTAATATATAACCTGGCATAATCCTCAGCTGAATACGTAGTCCGGACTGGGAGGAAATGGGCTGATTTTGTCAGCCGATCAACAATAACCCAAATGGAATCATACCTCCGTGGAGTGCGAGGTAAGCCTGTAATAAAGTCCATATTAATGATTTCCCACTTCCACGACGGTATCTCCATCTCTTGCAATAATCCACGGCTTCGATGCTCGATCTTAACCCGCTGGCAATTTGGGCCGAGCGACGAACTTCTCGCTATGTCTCTTTTCATACCATCCCACCAATATAAGCATACGAGATCATGATACATCTTCGTCGACCACAGGGTGAACGGAATAACGGGCATAATGTGCCTCACCAATAACTTTTGTCGCCGCGGCCACACGCATCGGGTACACATAATACGCACGTGTAATAGTACTCCATCGGATGTAATCTCGAACGGGGTCTTTTCCTTCTCCGGGCGTGTCTCATCTTTGTGCCGAAATAGGATCCTCCGGCCGACGCCGCTTAATCTCTTCGTAATAGAGGATTCGGTAATACCTCGAACGAAACCCCAATATCTCCGAGAATCGGCCAAGCGAACTCCAAGACTAGCCAATCGGTGGATCTCGCGAACCATTTCTTTCCTCTCCGATGGCACGTCCACTAGACCGCCCATAGACTTACGGTGAGTGCATACGCCACAACATTAGCTTTCCCGGATGGTATAGAATATCAACATCATAATCTTTCGACAACTCTAACCACCTCCTACGCCGCAAGTTTAGCTCCTTACCTTAAAGATGTCTTGGAGGCTCTTATGATCTGTATAAATATCAACGTGAACACCATATAAATAATGTCTCCACATCTTCAAAGCATGAATCACCGCGCGCTAGCTCCAAATTGTGATTAGGATAATTTCTCTCGTGCTTTACGAGCCGCACGGAAGCATAAGTTATAACTTTGCCGTCTTTGCGCATCAACACACACCCCAAACCAATACCGGAGGGCATCACAATAAATCACATAGCCGTCGGTCCCTCGGGAAGAGTCGGGAGCCCGGAGGCGCGAGTCAACTTCTCTTTCAGCAAGCGGAAGCTACGCTCGCAAGCATCGGTCCACCGGAACTTAGCTCCCTTCCGAGTCGGCCTTGTCCAAGGCGGCGAAATCGGCAAACTTCTCTACGAATCTCCTCCGTAATAACGGGCCAATCCCGAAAGCTACGCACCTCCGTAGGTGTCGTAGGGTTTAGAGCCAATTCTTTACGGCCTCAATCTTACGGGTATCCACCCGATGCCATCGGCTCCCGATAATATGCCCCGGGAATGCCACCGAGGTCGACCGAAATTCACACTTAGAAAATTTAGCATATAATTTACGGTGTGGTTATACGCCAATACCGTCCTCAAATGATGCGCATGTTCAGCCGATCGTGAATAAACCGGGATGTCATCAATAAATACTATCACGAACATGTCTAAGAACGGTCCGAATACCGGGTTCATCGGGTCCATAAATACTGCTGGGGCATTTGTCGCCCCAAAATACATCACTCGAATTCATAATGTCCGTATCGGGTCCCGAATGTTGTCTTAGGAATATCGACCTCTCGTACCGTGCTGATGATAGCTCGACCGCGAGTGTCTATCTTCGAGAAACACTGGCACCACGCAACCGATCAAACAAATCATCAATCCCGGGGAGGGGATATTTATTCTTGATGGTTACCTTATTCGGTTGCGGTAATCAATGCACATCCGCGGCCGATCCATCCTTCTTTCTCACAAACAATACGGCGCTCCCCGGGGTTATGTCGGGCCTAATAAAGCCCTTTCTCTAATAAATCTCTCGCTCTTCTTTCAATTCCTTCAATTCTGCGAGTGCCGTTACGTACGGAGAAATAGATATAGGCTGAGTATCTGGCAACAAATCAATAACGAACTCTATCTCCCGCTCAGGGGGAAGACCTGGAAGCTCATCTGGGAATACATCTAAAAACTCATTAACGACTAGGATGGGCGGAAGAGTCGGTGCCTCTCGCTTCTAAATCATTACCCGAACCGGATGATAAATATAGCCCTTTACGATCATTTTTCTTGCCTTGAGGTATGAAATAAACTTACCCCTCGCGATGCCGTATTACCTACCCCTCTATAACCGGTTCCCCGAAAATTGAAACGGACTATCTTCTTTTGACGGTCAACATTAGCATAACAAGAAGCTAGCCAATCCATACCCATAATCACATCGAACTCGGTCATATCTAACTCTGCCATATCGGCTTAGTGCGGCGGTCACAAATAATTACCGAACAATCCCTATAAACCCGCCTGGCTATAACAAAATCCCCTACCGGTGTAGCTACCTCAAAAGGCTTTATCGGTTCAGATTCTATCCCAATTTTATTAGCAACAAGGGGAGAAATATATGATAAAGTCGAACCGGGATTAATCGGTGCGTACACATCTCGAGAGAAGACCGATGGCATATACCCGTAACAACATTAGGCGATCCTCCTGGTCCTGCCGGCTGGCCAATGCATATATGCGGTTCGAAGGACCGCTAGAACCGGAACTCCGCCACGACCTTGCGCGGCTCCGGAGTGCGGCATGCCTCGCCCCGCGGGCGCGTAGCTACCGAGGATGAAGATGAACCACGGGCGACCCGGTGGTGGCCGAGCCGGCGCTACCTGCACCACCCCTGGCCGGACAATCTCTCATCGATGGCCCCGACTACCACAAGTAAAACACGCACCGGTGGCACGAAAACACTCTCCCGGTCTTGTCTCTGCAAAGGGGGAACATAGAGTGCGGGTGGTCTCGTACGACTCACCGGAACCTCTCGTCCCACCGTGAGCCCCGAAACCCCGGAGCTCCGCGGCACCGCCCCCGAATATCCTGCACCTACGATCTCCCGCTTAGGGAACCGCGCGGTGTGCCCGTCGGCCGGGGGGGGAGGATATACCTTTCTAACTACGAGGGGCCCGCCTCGAAAATCCCTAGAATACCCGGCGGATGCGGCCCCTCTTGGCCGGCCCTATATAAGCCTGTCGGCCGGCGCCTCTCGTGTCGGTCCTCGCATACCCGGGCGTGGGCACATGTACGGGCAATACTCATACCGAGCCGGGCCGCCATCACCGCGACTATCCACCATGTGGTCCGGCCCCATCACACACCGGTGTATCCGGTCAGTCATATCAGCTACATAAGCGGACGCATATCGAGCCAGCGAGTCAAACTCAAAACTATACTCCCGGACGGTCCCCGCTCCGTCTCAACGGCAGAATCTGTCTACTCGGCTCGCCGTACCTCCGGAGGGCGAAAATGGGGCCGAAAGGCCTCGATGAAAGCTCGCCCCACGTACGGTAACCGAGGGGCACCTCACCTCTGGACAATACCCAGGACTCATACCAATTTGCGGTACATCCCGCAACCGATATGATGCAAACTCGACGGACTCAATCTCGGTCGCCTTAATCAACCGTAACGTACGCAAAGATACGTACGATAAACTCCCGAGGGTCCTGCGCGGGCTTCGACCGGAAAAACTTCCGGCGGATTACGGGTCGAAACTCACGGGCCTCGAACCGTCACGTCGGTCGCCCGATCACCCCTACTCCATACACTGCTGGGCACCGCCTGCCGCTACCCGACGGGTCGATGGCCCCCGTACCGCCTCTCGCATAGCCCATCATCCTCCCCCGGATGGGGAGCCCGGAGGCTCGGCACTCGAACCTCGGGAGCCGGCGGTGGAGCCGCCCCCCGGACCCGCAGGGCCCCGCTCCCAGCCCCTCTACGATATCGGTGGTGTGGCCGAACCGGGCTTCGGGGGCACACATCGAATACGGGCGCGCACGGGCCTGTAACTCGCCGGCTCGTGGTCTCACCAACCGCCGTAGACTTGCCCATACTGGGGCAGCGTGGCCTTCCTCGGAGGCATCGCCGAAAACATAACATTTCGTCGGAAAAGGTCATCCCGATAACACAACTCTATCGCACGATCTATGATCGGGGAAAGATAACATCCTAAATGCCCCGTAGCTTCCTGTTTATACGTGGTGCACAACACACCGATAAACAAGACTCTGCGGACACGGTGCGTAGACATTCCGAGGACAAGCGCTGCGATACCACTTCTCCACGACCCAACCCGTGGGACGTGACTAGTGCCCGAGCCGGGCACCCAAACACAATCACTAATCCGAATCACATACGTATAGCTTGCTACGGACGCAAATATCAAACACATCTCGCATTATATCAAACTGTCCGCAAACACATCTCAAACACAACCATATATATATATATATATATCCGACAAGGCTATCAAATGGCGCAACGGCCCAAAGCATATAAAAATGCAAGCCGACGGCCGCCACGGCGAATGGGATCGCCGAACATAAAACATACAAACACGCACGTACAGAATAGGCCTAACCCACATACATGTCCACAGACCTCTAAACAGACAAACAGAATCATATGACGGGACAGGGCCCCGCCGTACCCCTGAACAAATATATACATATGCAACGGACGAGTGTATACCAAAATGTAGGCTCCAGAACAAAGGGAGCACTCCAAACAGCAGAAATGGGTGTCCTAGACTGGCGGATCACCGAACCGCGTCCGTACGTACTGCGGGCATGAAACGCGACCCCGAAGAAAGGGGGTTAGTACGAAATATGTCGTATGCAAAGCGAGAAATGTAGTAAACAAATCTGAGTCATAATCGAAACAGAAGTACAGAAAGTAAATGCATTTCCAAAATATCCAAATGTTTATTTTCAAAATACAAATCATGCATAGGGCTCAGAAAATATGGTCGCCCGCCCGTCGATGGCGCCATAACACGACATAACACCGAAAGTTTCAAATCTCCGTATCTCCGTCACACATCATAACACGAAGATAACGCCATACACGAGACAACACCAAATATAAGCGGAACCCGGCCCTCTAGCGAGAGGCTCGGTGAACCATAAACACAGCATAACACCGGAGTATATCATAGTGTGCACGACAACAGAACCGGCCCGGGACTCGGCGAAAGATACAACAGAATGCACGAGCAGAGTCGTGAGTAACCATATGTATGACCATACTTGGAAATCGGAATAATAGCCAAACTAAATTCTTTCAAAAGTCATCATGATTACAAAAAGAAGAGTCGCGGGACCCACGGACGGGTGTCGACCCGAGCCAGGCCCGCCTATGAAAAACATACTCATCATACGCCATACAACCTCCTACGAACATATCGAGGCAATCCGAGCCTTTCTGTGAAAGATACGGGCGTTCGTAGTTACGGAACTTCTTTAAAAGCAAAACTTTTTATGCATTATTTGAAAATCAAATATTCCAAAGACATAAGGGCTAATATTTCATTATATCAAACATACGAATTCCAAGAAACTAATAAGAGTCATAAACATGCTCGGATTGCGAGAATAGAATTTTCTCGAGGCTCGTGTCATAGCCTATTTGTAACTAAGGCATGCCAAAGGAAGAAAGGATTGAGCTTTACATACCTCAAACGCTCTCAAAGCTACTCCAAACTCAAGCTAATGCCAACCTACGCCTCGGGCTCCCCAAGGTCTACAAATACGTCATAATAGGCCAAACATTAGCTATGGACGTTTAGGCATTTAATTCCAAACTAACACTTAATTCTACAGAAATTTGGGCAGCATTTCCCCTGTAAATAGGCCAACCCCGAGAATTTATGTCACGACCCAACCCCGTAGGCCGTGACTAGTGCCCGAGTTGGGCACCCAAACACACTTATCAAATTCGAATCACACACAGCTGGCTTACGCGTATACAAATATCAAATGCTGTCTCAAATTATTTCAAACCGTCTCAAACACATCTCAAACTCAACCATATATATATATATATATCGAAAGCCGACAAGGGTATCAGATGGCGCATTGGCCCAAAGCGTATAACATACAAACCCATCTTTACAGGGTAGGCACACAACCCACATATACGTCTACAGACCTCTAAACAAACTAACAGAATCATATGACGGGACAGGGCCCCGCCGTACCCCTGAACACACACACACACACACACACATATGCAACGAACGAGTATATACCCGAAGATGTGGCTCCGGGATAAAAGGAGCACTCGACACAGCCGGAATGGGTGTCCTAAGGCGGCGGATCACCAGGCTGAGCGTCATGCTGCGGGCATGAGCGCGCGGC
>NW_026721586.1:0-8535 GCF_029784015.1 Lycium ferocissimum | reverse complement strand
GGTATGTGAAGTCCACCTCTCCTTCCCTTGGCATGTCCTAGTTATTATAGGTTGAAGCCCGACCCTCGGGAAAAGTCCTACCCCTCGGAAACGACACCTAAATTTGCTCCTTTTCATTGATAGAATTGAATCCACAACTTCGTGCTTTAGGTAAAGCCATGTTCAAACGTCCGAAACCTTTGTACATGAAATCGAAATGCCTTGAAATCTCCGTGGATGACCCAATGGGACATAATGACCATGTTTTTATGTTCGTCACTTGAGTCTCGACATACGTGCATATCGGCTCCCATTATTTCTTTCATAAAAATTTTATAATCTTGTTTTATGTTTTCTTGTGGTGTTGCTACTCATTGCTAGTCTCGCCTTATAATGATTGTTCCTTCAAGGTGGGACGAAGCGACCGTGGTCATTCCATAAGGTAGTCGGGGGCTACCGACCTTACGTCACCCCGATAGACACATGACTTTCTTTGGGTTCTTATGCATCTTTTTATATGATATGTACATGACATGTATATGATATGTATATGAAAATGGGGAAATTTTGGGGAAGGGACACATGTTGCGCTATAGACGCATTGCCACCTGGTCAGCTGGCGTAATTCCATCCCGGACGCGGGATGCCCGGACGCGGGACACATGTGGGCGAGCCAACGTATTTTGGCGACATGACTTGTTCTATTTTCACACGTATATGACAAGAAATGTTTTGAAAAAAATATATATGTAACAAGCAAGCATGACATCCGCCTGAGAGGCACTTACAGGTACCGATTATCCTTTTATATCGTTATATGATCTTGGGTCCTACATGTTGTTATTGCTCGTGTGTTACATGCTTCATTGTACTATTTTCATGGCTTACATACTCACACTGCTGTCGACCCCTTTTTCGTGGGTCCGCGTCTCATGCCACGCAGTAGAACAAGTTGACGGGTTCGACTCCCAGAGCCTTTTCGTTTACCGCACATCGAGAGACGCTCCGGTTGTTCCGAGCTTGTGCGGGTATTACTTTGTGTATATATATTTGTACACGGACCGTCGGCCCACTTGTAATTACATGTATCTTGTTTAGAGGCTCGTAGAAGATATGTACTGTAGATGTTCCATAGCCTAGTTGTCCTTGTCGCCGTGTAATATGTCGATCTGCGCTGATCACCACTACTCGTTTATATGTATGCTATTATCGACGATATTATGGAAAGAAAAAAATGCCGTTGTTCATACGGCCCACTTAGTAACAAGAACAAGACATATGACGGGGGTGCTCGGTACAAGATGGGTACTCGTCGCGGCCCCTAGTTGGGTCGGGACGAAGTGGTATCGCAGCGGTCGGTCTAGGGTTTGTCTACGAGCCGTGTCCGTAGAGTCCTCGCTTATGGGGTGTGTAGGGTTAGCAGCCCCTTTTCGACGGGAACCGTGTATGGATTATGGTGTTATGATGTGTCCTAGTACAACAGCCCTTTCGTCCGGCATCGTGTATATATGTATGATGTGTATTTCGAAATATGATGTGATACGAAGTCTGATATGATATATGATGATATGATCAGTTGGTTTCAGATCCGGTGGTGGGGCAAACCCAATGGTGGGGCAAACCCAATGATGAGGCAAAATTCCACATTGGTTTAGGCAAATCCCACATTGGTTTAGGCAAATCCCACACTGGTTTAGGCAAATCCCACATTGGTTTAGGCGAATCCCACATCGGTTAAAGTCGACCATATGATAAGTTATGATGTTATGATGTGCTACGGTATGTATATGTATGATTTGTATTTCGAAAATAAGCATTTTGGCATTCGGATTAGTATATTGGTCTTTGTACCTCGATGTACGATTTGCGTTTCGGATGCAAGTACTTTGGTATTCCGGCTATTGTGCTCATTTTCGTACTCCGTACGCGATGATCTCGTTTTAAATATGCCATGCTTTACATGCTCGCACATATTCCGTCCGACCCCTTTCTTCGGGGTACTGCGTTTCATGCCCCGCCGTGAGTATATACGGATGAGTAGAGGGTTCCGTGGATTGGCGAGCTCCATTTCCCCTCGGAGTGTTGCCGAGTCGAGTGCTTTTGTTATGGTATCCGGAGTTATGGTAGAGACTTTAAGTACGTGTCGTGTGTATAAGACGTCGGTTGTAAGCGGCTATGTAAGCCGGTGTATTATGATGCTTTATGTTCGATTTGTTGTGACTACTGATTTTATTTGATTTGAAAAAGACGAAAGGCATGTTTATTTTCTGAAATTTTTTTATTATGTGCTTATGTCGTGTTTTGCGGGCCCAGTATGATTATGAGTATGACGAGAGTCAGCGGGTACGCTCGGCCCTAGGTAAGGGTCGGGTGCCCATCATGCCCTATTTGAAATTAGGGTGTGACAAACATAACACTCAGAAACCAAGCAATAATATGACAAGCTCTATTTTGACAAATCTCTAGTCATAAGGTTCATCACGCTCTCACCATAAATGAAATCATGCAAAGAAAAGAAGGAACAACCTTAACATACCATTTGGGTCTCTTTAACTACTTAATGCTTATCCTCCTAAGCTCGTAAATCTGCATTCAAGAAAATTTATACTATTGTTAGGCTTGTCATCGTATGCTTATCTTAAGCCTTCAAATTAAACCCTCTTAGAATGTGCCGAAATTCGGGCAGCATCTCCCCTGTATTATTTACTTCCTCCAAATTCCAAAACAACTCCCAAACATCATTAACAACATCAACCATAATGTAATCAAGATGCTACAAGACAAACGTATACAAATCCATCCGAAACTTCCTTCGAAAATCAATCCATAAGCCAACAACATCAACATATCTATCTACGACCTTTATGCCATGTTTTCCCTTACTTTAAACCATTAAAATCCTCAAAAGAAACGACTTAATATCAAACTCATGATGAAAAACATACCTTATAACTTGAAGAACTTCACCTTACACAATTCACCCTAAAGCTTATCCACCACAACTTCAATTGGAAGTACGAATAAGCTCCTTCCATGAACTAGTTAAGGATTTTATGGCTTGATCTTCTCTTGATTTGATTTGGAATGGTTTGGAGTGTTGGAAAGAGCTCATAGGGTCTAAAAGGTTCGGTTTTGGTGAAAATATGAGTTCCAAAGTCGTGGCCCTTCTTTGATTCATCGAGATTCGTTGTTAATCTTACAAACCCGAGCTTAATTTGATGTAGGAATTTCTAAATTTGCTATATCTTCGTGTAAGAATGTTGGATGAATGTTGTGGGAGCTTCTAGAGAAGTGTGGAGATGAGAAATGGTGAAAAATGAGGTGATTTAGATGACTTAAGCGGGTATATATAGTAGTCCGGTTCGGTTTGGGCTGATAGGGGCCCATTAGTAGGCTTTTTAAGTAGTTTCTAGAATTTCTGCGTAGGTTCGCAGGCTTCTAGCAGTCCGTTTTAAAACACCCATAATTCCCTACTCCGATGTCATATGACGAACGGTTTGTTGAGTTGGAAACTACACTCGACGACCTTCATTTTAGGCTCTTGAAATACCTCAAAACTCCTGATATACCAGGAGATATACCTCTCTGAAGTTGACCCAAAATTCTGTCCAAAATTCTGCTAAATTTTTTTTCAAATTTTCGACAAACTTATTTTCTTCGATTTGCTTGATCCCGGAATCTTCCGAAACTTTTCATACATGATATTTATCATTAATTATACTTGATAAGGGGCATGTCCTTTTGTTCCAAGGTTGTCCTTCCCAGTTACGACTTACGAGATCTTAATTCATCCTTTACTTCATTGTTACGTACTTCCCATGGCTTGTACCTTTCAAAACTTCACAGGACGTCTTCGATATTCCATTAATACGGTGAAATACGTGGCGTGCTCATGCTCTGAAAGGGGCGAGGTGTTACAATCCCACCCAAGGGAAACTCTAGGTCCATCATGACAACTCGGAACTCGACTTCTAAGAGCAATACGCTTGAGTGACAACTGATTATATAAAATTTCTTAAGGAACTCATAAGGCTTATAAAATGGAATCAATACACTATAAGCTCTAGACTTCATGGTCATATAAACAACAATTAACACGCTTCGTGCCATGGTGGCGAGTCAAGGACCTTTAACTTCGGCCCTCAGATACCGATGAATTACTCATCCTCCTTTCACCATCAACTACAATAAGGAAACAATACTAGTTAACAACCAGAAACACAAGAACTAACCGACGAACGACAAACTAAGCCATACAAGCTTCTATAACATGTACCTTCACCTAGCTCCCTTCTAATCCTTTACACTTCAACAATCAACATGTAAAAACATACATAAACATCTCCAGCCCCTTCATAAAACAATCCAACTTTACCACAAAACCAGTCCCAACACACTATATAGCACAACCAACACTCAACCACATCACCTAGGTATTTAACTTACTACTTATGCCTTCTAAGCATATGCAAATCATCAAACTAACTTAAATCCAACATGCTAATACTTTCGGCACCTGCACACAACAAAAACAGTCCCAACATTCTATAAAACACAACTAGTTACTCATTACATCAATCAATCTTCAACTTACCAACTAGTAGCAACTAAGAACATTTAAATCCTCAACTAACTTCATCTCCAATCATGCTAATATTTCCAGCACCTAATGTAACAGGAACAACCCCTTCACACGCCACATAACACCCAACACCTAACACCTCAACACCAACCTTCTACACGTTTAGCATCTCAACATATAAACCAGCCCCTAAACAAAATGCTAAGCAATGAAGAAATGATAAGCTTGTTCTACGATAAATCAGACAACATCTCTCTTGTTTCTATTACATTCCTCAAATTCAAAACGACAACAACAACCAACAACTGTATGTCCAGCACTTAAAAGAACAACAAGAGCATCCCCAAAACTACATAACAAGCCCAACAACTCATCCCATGAACTTGTAACAACTAAAACACATCTAAAGCTTAACCTATACATATGAAGAAGAAGGAGGGACTTGCCCTACTGTCCAAATCCTTGATTTTCCTTTACTTGCTGCCCTTCAATTCCACTTAGCCCTACGTAATTTTTCATGAAGGATTCAGCCAAACCCCTGAAAATTATCACTTATCTTAACTTAAAAATAAGGGGGAAATACTTAAAAGCTATGGAGGATGAAGGATCTGTCCATGGTTACTTGTAGCTAAGGAGAGAGAAAAGATTACCTTGAGCTTATGGAGGAGGAAGGAGGGGAATTAATGGCTGCCATGAAAGCTTGAAGTTCAACATGGAGAAGAGAGAGTTCTCTTGGTGCTGTTTGGTTCAGATCATAGAGAGGGAGAGAAAAGAATTGTGAAATGTTTCTATATGGAAAATGAGAAAATGAATCAGATCTTTGGCCTTATATCTTTGTTGACCACACCTCTTTTTTTCCTTTTCCCTTTTTTCCCCTTACAATCTGATCCACAAATGTTCAAGTGGGTGATGCACCCGCTTGTAAATTTCTTAGTCTAGAAGTTTGCTAACTATTTCTAAACACGTGTGTCGTTCTCATTTAATAAGTAGGACGTGAAACAAGTAGGACGGGAAATAAGTAGCTCAAGCAGGTAGGATGTGTAAAGAAGTAGCTTAAGCACATAGGACGTGTAAGCACTTAGGACGTATAAACAAGTATGACGTGTAAGGAAGTAGCTCGAGCAAGTAGGGCGGGTAAGTAGTAGCTCAAGCACTTAAGACATGTAAGAAAGTAGGTGAAGCACATGGGTGAAGCTAGTAGGTCGCCTTACTTTTGCCCGACGTCTCACTCGTTCATGAAAACTTGTTCACTTTAACTAGACTTAACGTTCACACTTGGACCTTAAGCGACTATTATAACCTTATTCCTCTATATTCAAGTAAGTTTATCGACTTCATCTTAGTCGTACACACGTTCAGAAGTACGGGGTGTTACATTATCCCCACTTTAGGAACATTCGTCCTCAAATGTTGGACGGGAACAGGAGGCTCTAACACATGGATAACACATCTAATGCACAATTGACATGTGAAGGACTTTTGTGATTTCTTATCGCCTCAATCCTACTCACGCAAAGAGGGATAACTTCTTAAAACATCGCTCTACTGCACGATATAAGATGTGAAAGAAGAGTAACATTTTCTAAATACCTTGTAGCCTCCCAATTATAAGTGTGGAGCGCAACACATCCATGAGTGAGACTATTAGACACGGCTTCATAGACTCCCTAGAACGAACTGCTCTGATACCACTCTGTCACATCCCAAATCTGAATGGAACGGACCATTCTCTATATGCAACTACTATGAACTTGTAACAGACTATATGTCATAACTTGAGATACAAAAGAGAGACATAATGATTTTCGTACATATGTGACTGAATACAATAAACCCACATACACCATGTATGAAGCCTCTACGAATATCTATGACCGAACATTTGATACAAGTACCAGGACAGGGCCCCTGTCTACCCAAAATCTCTAACATCAATGATAGTACTAGACCTGACTCAACTCCAGGAAGAAATGGAGCTTACACCATCTCTCTGAACATCTGTACCATCTAGAATGCACGCCTGCCACTCGGTATACCTGAACCTGCAATGTGAAACATAAACAAATGCAGCGTCCCCACTCAAGGGACGTCAGTACAGAAAGATTGTACCAAGTACATAAAGCATATACAATCGAAGCTGAGAAAGGAAAGAGCCGATCAAACCAAACCTTGACAGAAGATACTCTCTATGGAACACATCTAACTGCCTTTGTCTCATGTTATGTATGCAATACTGAAAATAAACTGTCAGGCCTCATGTGGGGCCCGGTGTGTAAGTGGATAGCCCCGAAGGCAACGTGAGTGACCTGAAGGTCTCGCATAGCCCCAAAGGCAAATGTAAATAGCCCTGAAGGAAAACTGTATCTCTGTATAGCCCTGAAGACAATATGTATATCTATATAAACCCAAAGGTAACTACATCTCTATATAGCCTCCAAGGCAATGAGCATATCTATATAGCCCCAAAGGCAACTGTATCTCTGTATAGACCCGAAGGCAACTGTATCTTCGTATAACCCCGAAGGCAAATGTATATAATGATGAATGCATAGCCTCGAAGGCAATTGTATCTTTGAATAGCCCCGATGGAATATGTATATGATGATGAATGTTGTATCTTTATCTAGCCCTGAAGGACAATGTATATGATGGTGAATGCATAGCCTCGAAGGCAACTGTATCTTAGTGTCACACCCCGATCTTACTAGGGTGTGATGGGCACCCGACCCCATATTTGGAGCCGAGCGAACCCGCTGACTCTTATTGTACGTATGAACTACACCGTTTTTTTTTTTCTCTTTTTAACTAGCATTAACATAAACAGTACCATTATGAACATAGGCTATTAAGCTTTTCGATCATACTATACAGCGACGGGGACAAACAGAAGTACATATAGCTACTATATACATATCCGTCTACGAGCCTCTAACATAGTACACGAATATACATAGGAAGGGCCGGCACTTCCGTGCCCGAATATATACACAAATAGTACCAAGGAACCGGGGCTCCGAAACAACCGGAGCGCCGGGGATGCTCGCCGAGGAACCACTAGGATCGAGATCCCATTTTGTCTCTTGTCGCTTATGAAACGCGCCGCCCACAAGAAGGGGCGTCGGTACAAATAGTGTACCGAGTATGTAAGGCATGAAAACATCATCAAGCACGTAAAGTAAGAAATGCAACACTATGAGATCATAGGTCATATAAAGAGATAGGAGAGTAGCTCGTATATGTAAGGGCCCTTGGCCGATACCACGCATACCTAACTTTCCTTTAATATACGCACATACATCCGTCGGGCACATAGCAAGATTAGCCCGCGTCCGGCCTCCCGAGTCCGGTAACTTTAGCCGATGCGGGATTAGCACCGAACCAATGCGGGATTAGCCTAGACCAATGCGGGATTTGCCTAGGACAAGCCTTACGCTCATCTCCCGTTTCGGGACTCGGCGTTCTTGCCGAGGGTGGCCCCGCCATCGTTGGGTTTGCCCCGCCATTGGGTTTTGCCCCCCACCATCGACTTTACGGTGCCTCACTTTAAAGGACATTTACAAGGCGAGACTATCCGCGAATATAACATTAAAAGAAAACAGGGGGTGGAATCATAGACATCATAGGACCATAGTATTCATAGGATCGTAGTCGTCATGGATCATAGTACTCATGGGTCATAGGCGTCGTAGGATCATAGTCATTGCTTTAGTCATTAAGACTTTCAATATTGTAAAGCGGGTTTTTGAAGAAAAAGAATATTTTGGAAAACATTTGTAAACTTTTAGAAAAGAAAAACATGCATTGGGGTTAAGGGTTTAATTAAAACAATTCTTATTTAGTAGTTGAAAAGATGTCCAAGAGTTTCCTTAAATTATAGAATAAAAGTAAGCTAAATGGAACAATAGGAGAGAATCCAGGAATGGTGGGCCCACCTCGAGTCAAACGAGGCGGCGTACACCATTGACATATAATAC
>NW_026721585.1:0-8881 GCF_029784015.1 Lycium ferocissimum | reverse complement strand
TTATGCTTTTGTTTATTTGATTATTTGGGGTACGGCGGGGCCCCGTCCCGTCATATGATCTCATTTTTTGATTTGTAGAGCCTCGTAGTCATATTTGTGGGTCGTGGGTCCTATGTGTGTTCGATTTGTTCATGACTTGCATCCGAATGCGGTCCCGTTTGTTATGGTGGCCATAATGGCCTCATGTTTGTATATGTGCATATATATGTCCTGGCGATGTATATTCCGCCGCCCCTCGACTTTGATGTGACACTTTTGTACGCGCGACCGCTTAAGATAGTATTTATTTTCACTTCTCGCTAAATATGATGAATATGATATTCGAGCTAAGCTAAATTATGATGATTTGATGCGAAAGTCCGTTTGGGTGTCCAAATAGGCGCGCCGGGACCCCACGGTGGCCGGGTCGTGACAAACGCAATGGAATTGCACGAATACATGCCCCGGCCGGACGCGGTGAAAGACATATTGAGGCCGGCACGAGCAAGAGTAGTGAGAAACCATATGCACATAAATCATCATCGTACTCAATGAAAAAGTAAGTAGTAGCGTCGAGAGTCAAAACAAATAATCATGTTAAATTCTTTCAAAACAAAGTCGTTAGAACTGTACAAAAGGAAAATCTCGGGGACCGCGGATATACGTCAAACCAATCCGGGCCCACCCATGAAAGTTAAAGTCATTATACGTTATGAAATCATTTGCGAACATGTCAAAGCCATCCGGTTCCGTTTATGAAAGTTACGGACATTTTTAGACATAGGACCTTTTAAGAACAAAAATTCTTTTTGCAACCTTTGAAATTCAATCACGCATAAGACTTAAGGACCATAGTCCGACCATATGAAGAATGTCAACATCAAGAAACAAACACAAATCGTAAACATGCTCGGGACCTAAGAATGGAGTTACCCCAAGGCACATATCATGTCATATCTTACTTGCGTCTAAGACATGCCAAAGAAAGAAAGAGTAAGCTTTACATACCTCGTCCGCTTCCTAAGTTAATCTGAACTTACGTCTCGGCTTCTCAAGATCTACAACAATATCATTAGGCATCAACCATTAGTCATAAACACCGACGACCTCAATTCCAAGCCATCACTTATTTACAGAAATTTGGGCAGCATCTCCCCTATAAACTCAACGTCCCCGAGAATCCAACTCGGCCAAAATCATCAACAACAATACCAATAATCATATTAACAACATCAATAATCAATTCATAGCGCATTATGACGCCAATAACTCTTCTCCACATACTTTGACAACATTCCAATTATATTCAATTCGACTACATACAATCAAGCCAACGTCGATGTTCGCATATTCAAAGAATAACCCAAGATCATTCGAACAAGATTCAAGAACGCTTCGGACAATCCACAAAATATTCAAGACAATCCAAACAATATGCCATGGAACCCGAAACCACCAATTTCCATAGGGACAACAACAATACATTTCTTTCTTCCAAATTCATCAATGACACCAATAATCCACACATTTACAACATTATTTCCATAAATTCAAGAAACTATATTAGAATCACTTTAGGTTCTAAATCAGCCCACAACCAATTACAACTTCCATTTGAGTCATCCAACCTTCATTTTCATCACATATTCCATAACGACAACAACTACAATACCAAGTAAATTTAACTCATCATTCTACACAAACACGGATATATACATGGCCACAACACCACACCACAATTTCATGAATTTCATTCATTTCCACACTTCACAACATGCACAAACCATGCACAACATATGAAAAAGGGGATTGAACCTCACCTCTTCCACCTAGTTCCTCCCTCCGCTAATGTGAAGAATCGCAAGAACGAACGCTTTGCTCGCTTCAACAACCACTCCATGTTGTAGAAGACCTTCCAATTAGTAGGAAAGCCAGAGAAAAGAATTTTTTTGATCAAATTTTCCATGACCATGTTCGGCCATGCCTTGGCCAAACTCTCTCTTCTCTCTTTCTCCATCTTTCTTGAATTTTCTAAATATGGAAAGATGAATTGCCTTGTGTTGTCATCACTTGTACATATATATACATATATATATATATATATATATATATTTTTTTTATATATATATATATATATATAATAAATGATAATATTAGTCTTGCTTATCATCTAATATCCATATATATAAAGCCCCTACAAATACATGGTGTGCACATGCACCTCTTCATGGCATGAAAAAATTGGCCCACCATGGGTGGGACCCAGTCCTAAAGTGCACGTCCACTTTGGCCCTTTTGGCTATTTCATGAAATGATTTTTCTCCAACTTTTAGCCCCTAGTTTTTCCTTATTCCGAATTTACCCTTAATGCTCCATACCAATAAAAGATAAACATGCAACTTAGGCATTCTTAACAAAATCGAAAAAAATATAACCTTGTCCTTAACTTTCCGCAATTTACTCGGAATATCCCATTGTACAAAATACGGGATATAACATCCTTCCCCCCTTTGGAACATTCGTCCTCGAATGTTCAACTGGTCTCGTAAGGTCTTCTAAGGACCTTGGGGGGTTTCCTTTATTACCACGGCACGCAATCTCATCTACCAATCCTATTTCTTCTCCACCTTGTCTTCAGCCTCTCAAGTCGTCTCCTCCCTGTTATTGTTCTACCACAGAAACTTGGATCCTTATAATCGTAACATAAGCACCTATGACTTTGCATCTTATTAATAATAATTCCAACGGGTTCCAATGTACAGGAGTTACGGGGTGTAATATCCTTTTCTCCTTAGGAACAGTTATTTTCCCTGTAAGGTTCGATTTTCAGTTGCTTAATCCTGCCTTAAAACATACATCAGTCTCTTCTCATTTTACTTAACTCCTTTATTGCCTGCAATCCACTTCTTCCACTCCTTTGCCTTCGTGTAATTGACCGGAATTTAACTAGTATCTCACTCTTACCCAAATTTTTGTCTCCATTACTGTAGTCTCGACTGATCATGCCATAGCTACCCATTGTCCTACAGTATTCCCTTTTTCTTGTTCCCTTGCTAATGGGTCGTTACCTTGCTCGTATCCGGCGTACCCTTTGTGAGTTATCCCTTCAGTACCATCTTGGCTATCCTTGCTATCCTGTTGCTCTTAGTCATACACTGCGGTGACTGTCTGTAACTTATCAGTTCGGGTTCCCGTTCTTTTGCACCTTTGTTACTATCCCTTAAATCTTGCCATACAACTCCAAAGCATAGGGCCATGGAAATTCTTACTCCCTTATGATTATCTTACAACACCAGTATTCGTATCTCCGATTTCTTTATATCAGCGGTCCTTTCGTCAGTCCTTATTCCTTGTTAGCTTCCCGATGCAGACTTTTTATCATTGTAGTTGGGTACAGTTTTCACGTTGGTGCTTCATGTGATTCCATAGCATGTGCTCTCGTATTTAGATTACTTAGTGGTCCATAAACTTTCTTCTAATATCTGGTGGACTCTTTTATTTTCATTCATGAGAATGCGCATTCTCTCTTCCCTCCGAAATTTTTCGAACCACTAATCGCTATTCTTTTTACTCCACCTGTCACTGTTATTCCAAGTGTCCTTTTGGGTTCATTCTCTTTGCTGACATCCTTTCTATACCTTTAGCTCGAAGATCTTTCTCGCTCTTCACTCTCCTGTCCCACATTATGTTGCAATCTCTGCAAAAATATACGAAGGTGTTCAGATTAGCCCAAGAGATACCTCAGCGTTGCTTTACTAATCCTTATGTTCTACCTTGTCTTCCCTTCTCTTATCTTACCTCCGTATCGCAAATGCATCCTTAGTTCAACCATAGCTGTGCCTCGTCCGTCCTCAGCACTAATTCCATTTTTGTAATTTGCTTAAACCATCGTTACAGTTTTCTGCAATGTACCCGAAATATCACAACCGCATTGTCCTTGCTAAGCCTTTACTCTTCTAATCAGATACCTACTTAGTCTTATTCTTAGCATACCAATACTTACAGGTAGCATCACTGTCCTTGTACAACTTATATAAAGTACGTTCAATCTTAGACATGGTCCTTTCGTCCTCTGGCTCGTCCTGCTCTGCATATCTTATTCATACCAAAACCCGCTCGTCTTTTTGTCATATTTCTTTCCCTTCCTTCAATCGCTCTCGACTTCCTCCCTTCCTACTAATAAGAGTCTTCTATTCCCTCTTCTTTATCACTGACAAGTTGCGATAGCATCAGCGAAACTTCTCACACTGCCTTAAATACCCTCCTGACTTTTATCCGCTTATTGCTGGTTTTCCGATCTTACTAGCTTATTTTAGTAGAGGGGTCTCATTTGTAGCCTGGGCATCCACATCAAACATATTACAGTGTCAATTGTTTCCATCTCACCTTTGCATTTCTCTCACCCGCTTCCCCCCTTTAGGGGTATACTCATACCATTATCTGTTTATACTTGCCCCATGTCCTTATTTCCAATCTCAATTAGGCAGTACTTCCATTCCGACGATAAATATCCGAAGTTCTCTTGGAATATTATCTTTATCCCAACCTACCTCGGGTGCTTTTCCTGGTATCCCCTCATCATTCCTCCCATTTATGTCTATCTCTTACTCTGCACACGAGGAATCTTATGCTACCTCTGTGTCATTCAAAACACACTACTCCTATATAATTTCCCTCTCTCATTTTCAAAACGTATTCTGTTCATCCACGTTTACCTGTATCATACCAGTCATCTTCTAGCACTCATTCTACCTTGTTTCTCATCTTCCGATAATTGGCCTTTCACAGTCCCGTCACTTATGGCACTCGTGTTCTCCGTCATACACGTCATAGCCTATTACTACGCTGTTGTCTCGCTTTCTTCTTATTCCTTCCTTCCATTAACTCCCTCTTTTCACCGACCTGATCCGCCCCGTCCTACGCGACCTCTTAAGGTTTCTGCCCACTCCGCAGACTCTAATTTTCCTTAGATTAATCTAACTTCTCATTTGCCTCTTACGTCTGAGTTTGTAAGACTTTTCAGAAAACTTCCCAGGGGGTCTGTCACGACCCAACCCCGTAGGCCGTGACTAGTGCCCGAATTGGGCACCCAAACACATTCATAAATTCGAATCGCAAACAGATGGCTTATACAGACATAAATTTCAGACGCTGTCTCAGATTGTATCAAACTGTCTCAAACACATCGCAAACACAACCATATGTATAGCAAAAGCCGGCAAGGCTATCAAGTGGTGCAACGGCCCAAAACATGTACAAATGCAAGCCGATTTGAAGGCCGCCACGGCGAATGGGATCGCCCGTAACATAACATATACAAACACAAACAGCAGATAGGCATAACCCACATATATGTCCACGTACCTCTAAACCGACAAACGTAATCATATCACGGGACGGGCCCCGCCGTACCCCGAACAAATATATACATATGCGCCGAACAAATATATACCAAAATGTAGGCTCACGGGAATAGAGGGCCAAACGACGAAGGTGAGGGTGACCTAAGCGGAGGATCACCGAACCGCGCGTGCGCACTGCGGGCATGAAACGCGCCCCACGAAGAAAGGGGTCGATGTACGGAATATGTACCGAGTATGCAAAGCAGAGGATCGAAAAATAACCGAGTCATAATCGAAACGAAATACCGAAAGTAAGTGCAAGTCCAAAATATCAAAATATTTACTTCCAAAAATACAAATCTGCATAGGGCACGGAAATATGGTCGCCCGCTCCGTCGATGGCGCCATAACAAAGATAACACCGTAAAAGTTTCAAATCTTCGTATCCCGTCACACCTCATACACGACATAACGCCATACACAAGATATCACCAAATATAAGCGAAACCCGCCCTCGAGCGAGGGCTCGGTGAACCATAAACACAGCATAACACCGGAGTATATCATAGTGCGCACGACAACAGAACCGGCCCGGGACTCGGCGAAAGATACAACAGAATGCACGAGCAGAGTCGTGAGTAACCATATGCATAAAATCATTATAATAGACTCAAATGATAAGTAAAATGACCATACTTAGGAATCCGAATAATAACCAAATCAAATTCTTTCAAAAGTCGTCAGGATTACAAAAAGAAGAGTCGCGGGACCCACGGACGGGTGTTGACCCGAGCCGGGCCCGCCTATGAAAAACATACTCATCATACACCATACAATCACCTACGAGCATATCGAGGCAATCCGAGCTTTTCTGTGAAAGATACGGGCGTTCGTAGTTACGGAATTTTTTTTGTAAAACAAACTTTTTATGCAAAAGTTGCAAATCAAATATTTCAAAGACATAAAGGCCAACATTTCATCATATCAACATACGAATTCCAAGGAACGAATAAGAGTCATAAACATGCTCAGATCACGGGAATAGAATTTTCTCGAGGCTCGTGTCATAGGCTATTTGTAACTAAGGCATGCCAAAAGAAGAAAGGATTGAGCTTTACATACCTCGTACGCACTCAACGCTAGATCAAACTCAAGCTAAATCCAACCTACGTCTCGGATTGCCCAAGATCTACAAACAAGTCATAATATGCCAAACATTAGCTATAGCCATTTGGGCATTTAATTCCAAATTTGCCCTAAATTCTCGGAAATTTGGATTTCCCCCTGAAATAGGCCACCCCGAGAATTTAACTCGGCCAAATCAATAACAACAACAACAACAACAACCAACCTAGCAACATCAATAACCAATCCGAAAGGCAATATAGCATTAATAACTCTCTTTATATCATTCAACAACATTCATAATATTCGATTCGGGCCGGCTTACATTCAAGCCAACATCAACGCTTATACATTCAAATACCAATCCGAATCCATACTAACAACATTTAAGAACATTTCAAACAATTCATACAATATTTCCAACAATCCAACAATTGCTCCAATTTACCCGAAAACAGCCCCCAAACCCGAGAACCTCACTATAACACATTCCTCATTTTCAAATCATGATTTGCACCAACAATCTACATTCTAACGATGTCATTTGCATAAATACACAAATTACATTAAACACACAATAACCTCCAAATCAGCCCCTACAATTACAACATCAATCTTGAGTCATTAAACTCTCATTTCCAACATAGAATTCACAACGACGACAATCGACATACGAAATAGAATTAATTCATTCTTATCATATAATAGCCTACATTCGGCCAACACCTCCTACAAGCATATATAGATGATTCTCATTCATTTCTTCACCCTACAATGATCACAACATGCTAACTAGACTTCAATTCATTACTTCAATACAACACAACACACACACACCTCACACGCTATGCACTACACACACAACCTTCACTCCAACATGCCATATTTCTTGATTTTCATCCATTTTAACATACTACAACATGCATACAACCTTTATAACACATAAAACATGATTATTTACTTACCTTTCTTCTTCAACTCCCCAAATAGGCTAGGGTTTGCAATTGACACAACGAATGGTTGGATGACCCGAACAACACTTCCACGCTACTTAGGAACCTCAAATTAGTGGATTTTCACCAAGAAAATATTTTTAGAATGGCTTGAATTGAAGTTGGTTTTTCTTGCCTCTTGGCCGAGAGCCTCTCTTGTGGAGTTCTTCAACTTCTATTTTTTTTGCTAAGTGCTGGAATGAATTAGGATGACTTAGAAGTCATCTTTTGTGCTATTATATGAAGTGCACATGTCACCACCCAACCCCGTAGGCCGTGACTAGTGCCCGAGCTGGGCACCCATACGCACTCAATAACCGAAATCAAAGATACAAACAATCTATACCGACAGAGATCATACATGGTTCCAAAGCGTCACATACAAACATAGAAACCGCACAAAGCCGGTAAAGGCCGTCATAATATATATAACGTAACGAAGCATACATACACGCAACCGACAAGGCCGGCACGGTGGATGGGCCGCCCAAACACAACTTACTCAACGCGTCCAAACCGAACCGTACATAACCCACATCTATGTCTACGGACCTCTGTCTGAGAACAACGTAATCGATAACGGGACAGGCCCCACCGTACCCCCGAATAGACATAATCATATACATCGGGAGAGTATATACCCAAAAATATCGACTCGAGAACAAAGGGAACACTGCGAACAACAGAGATGGAATCCTACGCGGCGGGTCACCAAACGCGTATACGAATCCGTACTGCGGGATGAAACGCGACCCCCGAAGAAAGGGGGTCGGTGCGGAATACGTACCGAGTATGCAAAGCGAAGTACGAAAACGAAGTCATAACCGAAGTAAAGTGCACCGAACGCGAGCATAATAAGCCGAATACCAAGGTACTTACATCCGACCTCCAAATTATACATAAAGCGGTACAGAAGACAAATAGGATAATCGAATGTCAAAATGCTTCGCTTTCTTTTTGAAAAATATTTCGCCTCGTATATACGGAAATCAAACATACCATACGAGGCGACATTATCCCAGGTTCTTGGGAACGTACGGCCGATCCATATATAACATAATAATCATAACGTACCGTCATATTATCATACATCATACCCCATATCATATTGTATCATCAAATCATCACATATCACATACCACATATACACACATATCGCGGCCGGGAACCGGCGGGCGCGTAATATCACATCTACACATACCGCGGCCAGGAACCCAGCGGTAATATCACATATACACATATACCGCGGCCAGGAACCCAGCGGTAATATCTCATATGCACATACCGCGGTCAAGTACCCAGCGGTCAACATCACATAGTGCGCACGATATCATAACCGGCCCGGACCTCGGAAAGAAGTAATAACGAGAATGCACAAAATTCATAAGTAACCAAATACGGTTTAAAACATTTTCAAAGATTTAATAATTTAATCAAAACGAA
>NW_026721584.1:0-8382 GCF_029784015.1 Lycium ferocissimum | reverse complement strand
TCCGTAATAGATATACGTAGTATACGTGCGCGGTCGTACCTTCCGTATGTATACATTCCTATTTTGCTTGTCATGATCCGAGTATTAATGATGGGGAGACGGGGTAACAGTGCCCCGCATCGGGCACTAGTCACCGCCACTGGCCGGGTCGTGGGACAGTACGTTCCTCACATACCTTTGTCGTTAACTACTTTATAGCTTGCTCGTCCTCCCTTAACGACTTCTTTGCTTCAACTCGGATGCCTTTGGAATCTTGATTAAAGACTCGTCAATTTCTACTTTCGCTTATCCAACCTCGTATACGTCATGTCCTTCGCGAGTCTACATACTTATATACTAAGGGGAAATTTCTGAGGCGTAACAAAGATGGATTGCTGGGAATGTTCTTAAATCATGTGTGAATGGTTGCGGATTAGTAATCGAATATACGAGCATTGGTATTGAATTGATCGTATGTAGTTTATTTGAATATAAATGAAATGTGGCCGAATTGTGTAGAAAGGAATTATTAATGTTAGAATGCATTTGAATCACTTATGGATATTGTTAGTATGGTTGTTGGTTTGGTTGTTGTTGATTCGCCGAGTTCGAATTCCTCGGGGATATTGAAATTACAGGAAATGCCGCCGAAATTTTTGTAGACAAGTGTTAATTTGGAAACTTGGATTCTCAAGTGTTACGGCTAATGGTTAATACCTAATGACATTATTGTAGATCGTGAGAAGTCGAGACGTAAGTTCGGATTAGCTTAGAAGGCGGCTAAGGTATGTAAAGCTCAACCTTTCTTTCTGGCATGTCTTAGTTGAGTAAGTTATGACACGAATCTCGAGGTAATTCTATTCCGGTGATCCGAGCATGTTTATGATTCTTATTGGCTTCTTGATATCTGTATTCTTAATGTGGTCAAATCATGGTCCTTGTGTCATTTGTATAATTAAATTTCAAAAGTTGCATAAAGGTTTTGTTTTCAAAAGAGTTTTGTTCTTAAACGATTCCGGAACTACGAACGTCCGTAACTTTCACAGAAAGGCTCAGGTCGCTTCTATATGGACTAAAGTGAATAATGTTTGTAACTTTCCGAGGTGGCTCGAATTGATTTGACATATGACTATGATCCCTACGGTTCTAGTATATGCTTAAGATGTTTGATATGTTTCCGAGTAACGTCCGAAAGATTTTTGATGTAACTATTGTCCCGATTTTCAAATGGCGATTCGTTTTGATTACTTCATTGAGTCTTTGATAATGTTTTATGTGCATATGGTTTCTCACTACTCAAGGCTCGTGCGAAGCTCAATATGTCCTTCACCGAGTCCCGGCCGTGACATGCATTCGTGCACATTTCACCGCATTATTTTTACTTACCGCGTCCCTCATTGTGAGGTCGGGCACGTTATATGTATACTTTATATATGCATATTATGATTTACGCACCGAGTCCCTCCATAGAGGGCGGACACGCTATATGTTTTACAATGATTTTATGACATCGACATGCATGACTTATATTTTCAAAAGCAAGTCATATGATTTTCTATACTCTCTACTTCGCATGATCCCGCTTATTGTATTTCATGCTTTGCATGCTCGCACATATTCCGTACCGACCGCCTTTCTTTGGAGGTCGGTGAGCTCATGCCGCGTGTACACCTGTGTGAGCTCGAAGATATTAGCAAAGATGTTCCGACCGGATTGGCGAGCTCCATTTTCCGCAATGCCGCCGAGCCGAGTATTATGTTATGGTTTGCATTCTCAGGTTAGAGACTTTGCGTACAAGTATCGTGGGTATAAGATGCTCATGTAAGCGGCTATGTAAGTTCCATGTATTATTACACATTGTATTATAAGTTTTATATGTTACATAGATTTTATTCGATTCGATAAAGGTAAAGCATATTGTTGTTCGAAAACTTCCATTATGCATTTCCGTGTCATGATTTGAGGGCCGCATGGTTATGAGTATTACGAGAGTCGGCCGGGTTCGTGCTTCGGCCCTAAATAAGAGTCGGTGCCCATCACACCCTATCGGATTAAGGGTGTGACAGAGATTGTAAATACGTTATGAATAACATTTAGAACATGAAACGAGTATTATATGCGAAGAAATACGATGGTGAACTATGATCATGATTTTGGAGAATTAAAGGGAAATTGTGAAACGCGAATAATGTAAATGAATGAGAATTGTTGTTTATGATATTGTGATTGTTGTTATGAATGTTTGGGAGTTGATATGGAATACGGAGGAAGTCATATAAACAAAGGAAATGTCGCCCAATTTTCTCTAGCTTCAAGTAGCATGTTCTTACGATTGTTTAGCTAATGTAGATACAAATTCTCTTGAAGGTAGAACGTGTGCATTAAAGGAGAACGAGCAAGCGATAGAATAATTAAACGACAAAGGTATGTAAGGCTAGTCCTTTCTTTCCAAGGCATGAATCTTATGACATGGATTTCCTTCTTCTTCATGAATCTCCTATCTCCAAGAAAACTAAGAGCCTATGTGCATGGAAAGCCATATGAGATAAGAGATATATTACGAATATGATAACGATGATGATAAGGTTAAGTCTAAAGATTCTAGAGTTCATAATATGATATGCCTACAAAGCTAATGGTGTTAACTATGATCTATTGATGTTTTCCTATGTGCACTCACCTTAAAATGTTAATCCCTCCAAGATGAGATATAACGAGTATGATCACTCCATAACGTAATCGGGGGTTCACGACCTTATGTCACCCCGACATAGCTATAGTTGCCTTCAAGTTCTAATGTACGTTTCGATGATGAATGTATAATGATGCTATGTTATGATAAAGTCATGGTATGCCTATAGGATGAATAATAATGATAAGTTTATAATATGTACGACGATATGATTCCACCGCGCCTAGATGGCCGGGCATGTCATCGCTAAGGCGGGCGCATATGATTACACCGTGCCTAGATGCCGGCATGTCACCGCTAAAGCGGGTGCTATATTTACACCGAGCCTGAGGGTCGGGCATGACACCACTAGTGGGCTGCGTATGATGGTTACCCGAACGCGGTTAACGATACGATGATGTATGAATGATATGATGATACATGTATGATAAGATGATATACACGCTATGGTAACTCATATGATATGCTACGTATGATATATGTATAAAATGTATTCATTCAAAGAGTACGCCGGTTATGTATTCATCTTATGCCTTATGATTTCTCTATTATGTTCATTTCATTCATGCCTTGCATACTCGCACAATGTTCGTACTGACGTCTCTTTTCTTTGGACGCTGTGTTCATGCCCACGGGTAGACGAGGGAGGTGATTCGGCCCATAGAGCTATTAGCCGTTTGAGAGCACTCTATTTTCCCGAGGTGCCATTGATTATTCTTTTGGTACATATATGTATATATTCATGTTTTGGGCACGACGAGGTCCTGTCCCGTCTACAGTAGAGGCTCGTAGATACGTATGTGTGGGCAATATGGTCTCACCCGTTCTTATGTATATGTATGTATATATGTTATTTTGATAGCCGAAGGGCTCGGTATATACGGGAATATGTTTCAAATGTTATTAGTTTTCCATGATTACGAGTATATATTATGAATGGGAGCAAATGAGTAACAAGAATGAGCGGTGTTCGGGAAATATAAAAGGGGGTTTACCCCCTTGTTTTTAGACCAAACACCTCTCAAAACTTCCCAAATATTCTCGGAGAGTTCCCAAACTTCCATTTATCAAATTTTATCGCAAATTAGGTGAAATCTCCGAATTTAGGTCCGGATAGCGTATAGTTGTTATTATGTGATTATAACATCATATTGCAAATAAACTTGGCTTGGATTCGAGGTGAATATTGATGAGATTGTTGTTCTAGCGGAGGTGAGGTATGAATCTTCCCTTATAAATAATGATTTAAGTTTGTTTACGGAAGAAAAGTTATTAAATGATCGTATAATGAATTTATGGGTTGAGAAATGCGAAAAACATCGTGTGGGATGTTTTATGGAATATATTAGTATTGATAATATTGTTGTTGATGTTGGTATTGTTGTTGTTGGTTACCGAATTGTGATTTCGGGCTAGGCATATAAACGGGGAGATCATTCAAATTTCGGCTGATTCTAAACGGATTTAAATTAAAGGCTTAAGAAAAGTGTATGATGGCGAGCCTAACAATAGTATGAATGATTTTATATGTAGATTACGAGATAATGAGCGATTGTAAATAGATTGCAAGGCAAGAGATAGGTTGGAAAGTTGGAAAGTAAGCTTCCAGTATGTTAAGGCTAAACCCCTTTCTTTCTTAAGGCATGATCCCTTTGTTGTGACCATATCTATGATATCCTCAATAACTCGTTTTTTAAAATACCAAAGCTGCTCCCGATGTTCCTGTGATATCATTGAGCTTGTTTCATGGCTATTGATGTTATTCATTGATGTTTATCTCACCTTACTAGTTTGTTCCTTCAAGGTGAGATGCGTTCATGATGATGGTTCCCTAATAATAATCCAACAAGTTTAGGAACAGGTTCTTAAGGAATGCTTTGTAGGACATGAATAGTGAGCTAGTAGAAGATCTCTATTGAGGTGTTTAATGCTAGAAGCGAGGTTTATAGTGTATCTCAAGATTTTTTTGAGGTTTAGTTAATAGAGGAGAAGTCCTAATAGTTCGACATATGCTCACGCCTTTATGTGATCGTGTAGGCACTAGCGGATAAGTGATGACCTTGAGAAGCTCTTAGAAGCTAATAGGTAAAGAATGAGTACTAAAAGTATATAATGGGTACCTATAGGGGATATTTGTTTCCCGGCCGCACGTTCCACCGCACATGCATTCATAATTACCAATGGTCTACGACCGATCCGCGCATGTTACCACCCCGGGGGGTAGATATGTGTTTACCCCCCGGTTCACGACCGGTTGGGCGGGGCCTATGTATTTAACACCATGCTACTGCAATGTTGGGCTATTACCACCGAGCTACGGCCGGTCGGGTAGTTACCACTGATCGGGGCATGCGCTCACCGTCGGGTGATAATCGGACGGGCAATTACCACCGTGCTACGGCGCCGAGCGCTTACCACCGATCGGTTGGGCTTCACACCAAGGCAATAATTAAGTTAGAGACACGGTACCAATATAGTATGTAGTTAAAGAGATAAAGTATGAAGAGACATGCGTACTAGATTCTCATTGGTAAGTCAGAAGTGCCAGGTTGACTCTTATCCTTCTTCTTGCAGTATATATTCATTATATTGCATTTTTGCCTTACATACTCGTTACATTAGTCGTACTGACGTCCTTTCTTACGGACGCCGCGTTCATGCCCACAAAGCACGCATGCACGGACAAGGATCTACCCTAGTAGGCCGGCTTTCAGTACCCGCTTTAATTGCGGGCTCCACTTCTTCCTGGAGCATTGTCGAGGCCGGGTCATATATGTATTTTGTGTTAAGAGTATGTCGGGCCCCGTCTCGACTTATGTACTTCGATCACGTTCATGAGGCTTTGAAGACAAACATTCCCGTGTATAACTTAGTTATGTTTTGTTAGTGGATATGTTGACATCATAGGCCTATTGTACCGATACGTATGCATGATATTATATTCCACGCTGGCCTTCTTGGCCTTATCTTGCCGGTGGAGACATAGATGATGCGAGTTGCGCTTGGTTCGCTCGCCCAATAAGGTACCGGGTGCCAATCATGCCTCATCGAGGTTGGGGTGTGACAAGTAACTCTTGGAAAGGAAAAGAATTAAAGTTGAGAAGTCATAAATTTGAAGTAAAGAAGATGACTATGAGATGAATTTGAAAAAGGATTTTTGATAAATTTGAGATTGAATTGAATATAACACTTGATTATGATATTTTGGATGTTGTTATTGTTGTTTGGGATTTTATTTGTAATTTGGTGAAAGTTGATAAAATAGGCGAAATGTCGCCAAATTTTGTTAGTGCGTTAATTGCACTAGTTTGAACTTAGAAGTGTTTTCAAGACTTAACCTTAGTCCGAATCCTCTTGAATGTAGACTTCATGGACTTTGGAGGAGAACGTTAGATAGTTAAGAAGACGTAAAGGTATGTAAGGCTAACCCTTCTTTCTAAGGGCATGATTTCTTGTCATGAATCCATCTATGATGTTCATAATGTCCTATTCCTAGAAATGCTAGAAGTTCATAACTTTCAAGATTCTTAAGATATTATGGATAAAAGCTCTCCATAGTGATGACGGTAATGATGATGATGATGATGATGGTGATTCCATAATGGAAATCGGGGTTTACCAACTTAATGTCACCCCGATAGAGTTGTAATATTTCCCTTGGATACTCATGCATGTCATATATGTATATAGCTTATTTTGTGACACCAAGCACATATGGCTAGGTATGATATTCTAATGCGCGCGTACAACCGCAAATGGTACGGATAACACCGACCCTTGTTATGGCGAGTATGGATGACATCGAACCTACATGGTCGGGTATGGTATCGTAGATGTATATGTATATGTATGGAATGTTTCAGAGAAAGGTTAAGTAAGCATGAGGAACGTCTCAAGAGGTATAAATGGTCCTTCCATCTTATGTTATTCTTCATGCTTTTATCATGTTACTATTCATGCCTTACATACTCGCACATTGTTCTTACCGACGTCCTTTTGTTTGTGGATACTATATTTATGCCTACGTAGAAAAGGAGAAAGTCCTCATCTTTAGGTCGGCCAAGGCTTGGTGATTACAGCAAGTTCTTTTTGATCCGAGTCGCAATAATTGGTATTATTCTTTTGTGTACATAAATAGGCAATGATGGTCCTGCCCCATCTTTATGATATTACATACTTTTCTTGAGGCTCATATACGTACATGTATAGTTAGATATCCCTCTACCTTTGTCACCATATTTTGTATATCATTTTTAATAGCTCATCGCCGTGTATCTTTCGACATAGTTAATGATGTTCATATAAAAGTTGCCTACGTCCGATGAGATTCGTGTCATTTGGTGCATGATAACTATGAGTTAGCCATGTGGCTCACCTAGATATGATTATAAGAGTATGATGAGAGTGTGCTCAGTGGGTTAGCCACTGTGCCCGTCACAGCCCTCCCGCCTGGTTCGCGACAAGTTTTCGAACTGGTTTGCTTGATCGTATCCGAGGGTGAGCTTTCATCCATGATAAGCCACCCAATATCTTTCTTTCCGTATGTCTACTTATTACGTACATTATTCATTATTATATTTGACAGATATTTCATTTTGTGACATTGCTGTCGTAGTCCTTGTACAATGACTTTCGTATTTTAGTGATGTAATTAGCCACGACTCGACTGGTGGCCATGACGGTACCGTGCGATCATCATCGCCCCCGTCCGGCCTCCCCCGTCGAGGGGAACCATCTCATGCCGCCCCCTAGGGGGTTCGCCCATTCCATCTAGACAGAGGTTAAGCCCCCCCCTGGGGTTTGCCCGGGCCCTATAGGCGCGGTGTTTTCATCTCATGTACTCTATCGCATACATAGACACCCAAAAACAACTATCTTTATCGGGAAAAATAAGGCTGAACCCCCCATTCCATTATGAGCATTCATAAGCATTCCCCCTACCTTAAGGAATTGGCATATAAGGTGAGTGCATAAAAAAACAACATCAATGGATCATAGTTAGAATCATTAGCTTTAGAATTTTAGGCTTAACTTTATCATCACTATCATGCTCATAACATCTCCCCTTTCTTATCTCATGGAAGCTCTTTATAATCATAATCTAATTTTCGGGGTGTAAGAGAGTATAGGAAAATGGAGAATTTATGCCAGGGAGCATGCCTTAAAAAAAAGGACTAGCCTTACATACCTTTTTGTTTAGCTATTCTACCGTTTGGTCGTTATCCTTTAAGATCCGTTTCTACCTTCAAGAAGTTCGTATTAACATTAGTTAATCGATCATAGAACATTAAAAAAAGCTAAAAAAATTTCTTTCCCTTTTTTTATACAATTTTCCCCATATCATATATCAACTCCCAAATGTCATAATAACATTCACAACATCTAAGCAACAATCTTCTACACCTACATTATCCACATTTCCTAAATTTCATTTCAATTCATCCATAACCAGGGCATAGTACACTATTTCATTTACTCAAATATAATGTTTATTCCCTGTTCTTAATATCATTAATAACATAATCATAATCACCCTATCAAAACCTGACTCTTCCCAAATACTATAAAATCTCATTATTCTCATCTTTTTAACCCATTTTCTATCTCCTTTCATAATCTAAGTCTTTCAACCTCTCAATACCTTAAACAACATGGGAAATTATAAAACTTACCTTATATAGGGGGGAAGAGCTTTTAGTGGAAATACTTCA
>NW_026721583.1:0-8193 GCF_029784015.1 Lycium ferocissimum | reverse complement strand
TGGCCCTTTCGCCCCTGGTGGGTGGCCCCATCACACCCTATCCACAAGGGTGGACACTTTGATATGCTCAAAAAGATTCTATAAGAAAATGATTAAAATTTTCATAGGGGCCCGGGGGGGACGCCGTCCGTGGGTACCGCGACTTTCTTCTCGTATAGTTCGATGCTTTGAAAGAATTCAATATGACTATCTTTCCGACCCCCCGAGCATGATTACTTTATTTATCTCATTGAGGTCCGAAATAAGGATTTTCATGTATGTGATTTTGATAATGTGACTATGGTTTCTCAAGTTCGGTAGCTTGATATGTTCCGAGGGGATATTCGGAAGAAAGTCCGATTTGACCAATGCTTTGGCTTACAAATGATGGTTCGTTTTGATTAACCTATTTAAGTCTTTGAAAATGTTTTAAACTGTATTTCGTTACTCATGATTCTCGTCGTGCATTCGTTGTTACATTTTTTGCCAAGTCCCGGTTATGTTATCGTGCGCACTATGTTGTATTCTAAGCATGATGTGTATTCCGGACACGATGTCCGGTTCGCCGAGCCCCTTTTTGGCCGGGAACCCGTGGTGGATATATTATGGTGTTATGACGGATGTGTCCGTACGCCGAGCCCCTTTTCGGCCGGCACCGTGTATGCATGCTTACGTTATATGTTATATGTAATGGATTCCGAATATGACTGGAATCGTAGCCGGTAAGGGCAAACCCACTCACAAGGCAAACCCGGTATAAGGGCAAACCCAATGGCGGGGCAAACGCAATGACGAGGCAAATCCCACACCGAAGCTTGTGCAAATCCCACATCGTTTAGGCAAATCCCACATTGGTTTAGTTAGCATCCCACACCTGCTAAATGCCACCATATGGATAAGTTATGACAAATCCCACATTGGTTTAGGCAAATCCCACATTGGTTTAGGCGAATCCCACACTTGCGAATGTCAACATATGATAAGTTATGATGCTATGATGTGTTACGCGTATGTGTATATGATGATTATTCGCTTATGTCACTGCCCCATTATGGGCCTGATATGGATACATGACATTGATATGCGAATTGGTATTTCGAGAGTAAGCATTTGACATTCTGATTATCCTATTTGTCTTCTCGAACCTTCTTTATGTACGATTCAGATGTCGATGTAAAGTACTGGGTATTCTGTGGTTATTATGCTCACTTTCTCGCACACCTACTTTCTATGAGACTTCGTCGTATGCCATGCTTTACATGCTCGCACATATTCCGTACCGACCCCTTTCTCCGGGTTGCGTTTCATGCCGCGCAGGTATATACAGATGAGTAGAAGATGTTCCAGCTGGATTGCGCGCTCCTTTTTCTCCCGAAGCCGCTACCGAAATGTGAGTGCTTATGTTGTGATATCTGGAGTTGGGTGTTAGAGACTTGCGTACGGTCGAGTGTATGATATGTCGATTTATTTTGGAAAGCGGCCATATAAGCCGATGTATTGTTGTGCATTATATTACGTATTTCATACGATTACGTATTTTATTTGATTTGAAAAGCGATGAAAAGCATGTTTGTTTTCCAAAAATTTCATTATGTGTTTGGTCATGTTTTGCGGCCCAAAGATGATTATGAGTATTACGAAAGTCGGCACGGGTTCGCTCGGCCCTAGGTAAGGGTCGGGTGCCCATCATGCCCTATCGAAAATTAGGGTGTGACAAGTCGGAACAAAAGTTATATCAAAAATCTTTTGGACGTTACTTGGAGACATATAAAACATCATAAGCATCTCCTAGAACCGTAGGGACCATAGTCATATTGTTATATCCCGTATTTTTAACAACGGGATAACTTGAGCTAATATGACAAGTTAGGATACAAGGCTATTCCGAGACAAGAAGTCGGGATTTTCTTTAATCGTGACTTTGTTTTAAATAAGTGGTATATGACTTTGTTGGCATGGAAACACTAAGGAAATATTTGGGTCAAAATGAATTAAGAAAACATGTGAATTATGGCCAAGGGGCCAAAGTGGCCATACTACTCTGGGCCATGGCCACATAAAATATTTTTCTTGGCAACTTAAAAAGATGATTAATTCATCTTTCTTCTCATTCTAATTCTAGAAATATCAAGAAGATAAGGAGGAGACAAAGGAGAGGAGCATACGGCCATAGTGGTGGAAAATCAAGACCAAGAAACTTGCATGAAAAAAATTGGTTTCCTTAGCAAAACAACTAATTCAGGTGCTCGTTAACGTGGAATCGTTGTTTGGACCAACAAGTCATTCGTTTTCCCTCTTGGAAGGCTTGAGCTAACGTGGGGAGTGAAGGAAAAGGGTAAGAATTACTTTTTTTGTGTTATGAATGGTGTGGACATGTTATAGTATGTAAACATGAATGAATTCATGGAAAACTTAGATGTTGAGGCTGAACCGTGGCCATGAGTCATGCATGGCTTGTGGCCGTGTGGTTCCTATGTATTGTTGGATTGATGGATTGAATTTGTTATATCCCGTATTTTGAACAATGGGACAACCTGTGTTAGTTATGAGAAGTTAGGGGCAAGGCTATCCCGAGAGACTTCCGATTGTCTTAAAGGCTTAAATTGTGTGTGATTTTAATGACTTGGAAATGCTAAGGAAGCATTTGGAGGCAATTTTCATTTTTAGTAAGTGTGCTAATTTTGGAAAATTGGAAATATTTTTGGTTTGTAAGAAATAAGGTAATGATTGATTTTTATTTAGCACGAGTTGTTCATGGAAAAATATGAGTGCTAAGCGTCGAGGAAGGCCTAAGGGCAATTTTGGAATTTTGAAAATTTATTTCGGGAATTTCAAAACATGGACTACAAGTCATTGGGCCAAAATAATTCACTTGAAAAATTTAGGCCCAAAGTTGGGGGTGGCCGGCCACTAGGACAAGTCCACCCAATAATTTAGCAAATTTTCCATGTGCTTAATTCTCTATAAGTTGAGAAAGTTCAAGAAACAAGTGGAGATAAACAAGATCAAAACAAAAAAAAAAAAAAGGAAGAAGAAGAGCCAATTCTGTTTGGCCATAGAAATTCACCACCAAAAAATATTGCCTCTAAAATTATTCTCTTGTGGTATTTATACCAATTCAAGGTCCCTCACAACGTGGTGCAATTATTTCTAAGATAACCCATTAGTTTTGTCGCTTGAGTAACTTGGTGGAGTGAAGAAGTTTGAAGAACAAGGTAAAAATTCATCTCCTTTAATTATGTTTTGAAGGTTAGTTGTGTTGTGGTGCATGTAAATGAGTAGAATATATGGTAATATGGAAGTTTGCATGGTAGTGAAGAGTGCATAGTGGCCGTGTGTGTATGTGTGTTGTATAATTATGGTGAGTTAAAAAGTATGTTGAATTCTAGTTGTGTTTATGGAGGAATTCACATTGAAAAGGAAGTTGAAATAAAATTGGGTTGGAGTTGGAATATAGTAGTTGGCCGTGTAGTATAGTGTGTGGAACATGGCAATGAATTAATGTTATTTGGTATGTTAGTTGAGTTGTAGTGATCCTTGCATGTAAATGAAGAGAAATGACGTAAGTTTGTATTGAAACGGAATGTGAAGCTTATGTCGTTTAGTGTAATCTGTGACATTATGAGAAACGAAGTTGTTAGTTGCAAATTATGATGGTTGTTGATGAGTTTGAGGAAGGATAATGCGTTATGAATATGTTTGTTGAAAAATGGAAGTTTTGAACGAGTTATGGCTTCGGTGGAAAATTTATGTATTTTGCGAATAATATGTTAAATTATATGAAATGCCTTTAAATGATGTTGGGATGATGTTGGTGAGTGAATGAGTATGGAAATATGGATATTGAATTATAAACGCAAAGTTAGTCGAAGTTGTCACTTTATGAAAAAGGAAGACTATTTGTGTTAAATTGCGATTCTTGTTGTCGATTAATGTTATTGGTTTGGTTGTTGTTGGTATTTGAGCCGAGTTAAATTCTCGGGCGTCATATTTATAATGGAGGTGCCGCCGAAATTTTGTTAGACAGAGCTAGCTTAAAATGAATGCTTAAAGCCTTATGGTTAACTTATGGTAAACTTGACCATTTATAGGTTTTCATGGGGCGAAAAGAGAATTGAGTTTTGGAGAACGTCGAAGGCGCAAAAGGTATGCGAGGCTTACCCTTCTTCTTTGGCATGTCTTAGACGTGTAGGCTTGAATTCGCGCCTCTGGGACTTTCCCCGATTCTAGAAATCCGAGATTGAAAATGGTTACTATTCATTCAAGAGAATTGAAGTAAATGCTTATGTATATTTGCAAGAATTGTCCAAGTGCCTAGAAATTGCATGAATAGATCCGATTACCCTAAAACCCTCATAAGTAATGCCATGAGACGTATTATACGTAAATCGTGTACGCCGCCTCATTTAACCCGAGGTGGGCCCCTAGTTCCCGAGATTTTTGTTATGTTGACTTAATTGAATTATTTTAAGTAGTATGCAAGTACGATGATTGTTTTGATTGTCCCGTTAAATATTACACATTATTTGGATATAGTTGACTCGTAAGAGCGACTCCCGGTTCGTAACTTTTGTATACAATTTTGATTAACTTAATTGGTTTCTACATTTACGAAGGACGGCAAATGTAATTGTCCGTCGAGTTTTGAAAAGTAATTTGTTTACCGATTTGTTTACATGCATATGGTTATCTCACTACTCGCTCGTGCGACTATTATGACATCTTTCATCGCGTCCCGGCCAGGCATGTATTCGTGCGCTTCCTTCCGCATTATCCACCGCGCCCCTCGCTAGAGGGCCGGGCATGTTATATATGTATATGTACTTTGCATGTATGATGATGATGTGATGACGGGAGGCGGCCAGGATGGCATATGATGATTCTTTCACCGCGTCCCTCCCTAGAGGGGAGGCGTACGTTGCATGCATGTACATGATGATTTTACTTACCGCGTCCCTCATTATAGTGGCCGGGGCATGTTATGTTTGCATTTGTTCACGATGATTTCTTTAATTATGATACTCGCCTATTATAATTTGGGAAAGCACGTTTTATGTTCAAGGTAAGTTTTATGAGATCCGATTATTGTACTACTTTTCCGTCCTCTTTATTTCCGTATAATTCAGCTTATCGTGTTTATCGCTTTACATACTCAAGCACATATTTCGTACGACCCCTTTTCTTCGGGGTCGCGCGCATGCCGCGCGCATATACGTTCGGTGAGCCGCCGCCAGGGTCCCCGTTTCCGCCATCTTGAAGAGCTCCCTTGTCCCAGCCCGCATTTTGGTACGTACTTTGTCACGTTCATGTATATTTGATCAGGGTACGGCGGGGCCCTGTCCCGTCATATGTTAGTATGTCCTGTTCTGTGTATAGAGGCCTGTAGACATAAAGTGTGGGTTATGGTTCCGTCTGTACAAGCGTGTATGTGATATATGTCTGGGCGGTTATCTACCGCGGCAGCCTCTCGTCGCCGCCTATGTATGTGTTTATATAATATGATGGCCGTGTGTGGCCCTTGCTGGTATTTTCTGAGTGCAAAAATTTTGGTTAGCAAGAAAAACAGGGAAACTCTGTCCGAATTTTCTAAAATATTTGAGTTACGATTTTTTTTGGCTTTTGGTACGTACGGTGCCTAGTTCGGCGCTAGTCGCGCCCACCTGGCCGGGTCGTGACGGTAATCTATGTAACATGTTTGGTTGTTGTTGTGGTGTGTTGAAGTGCATGGGAGTCATCCGTATGTGTGTGTTGGGACATGGCCGAATATAGGCCAATGTTGGTGCCAAGAGGTGAATTCGAGTTCCCTTAGTGTTTTAGTTGTGTTGTTGTGAATTCTAAATTGATAATGAGCTTTTACATGACTTGTGTTGATTATTGGAATTGTGTGGACTGATTTGGAAGTTATTGTGATCTTTGTTTACATTTCTACATTTATGGAATTGACATTATAAAGGGCGGATAGTTAGTGCAATTTATGAATTTGAAGAAAGGAAGGCAAGCCATGTTGCTCTCGGGTTTGGCCGCATTTCGGGTAAATTGGGACAAGGTTTGGGTTATTTGAAAAATTGTGTGAATTGCTTAAAGTGTTCTTGAATATGATTTAAAGTGGGTTCTGATTAGTAATGGAACGTATAAGCCTTAATGTTAATGTTAATTTGATTATACGAGTATAGTTGAATATATTGGAATATTTCTAAGTATGTAGTAAAATGTATTTAATGTTGGAATGTGTTGGAATTGGATAGTAATGTTAGAGTGAATTGTGAATTGATTATTGATGTTGTAGTTTGGTTGTTGGCTTGGTTGTTGTTGAAATTAGCCGAGTCAATCTTCGGTTGGTGCATTTATAGGGGAAATGCATCAAATTTCTATAGAATTTAATGTTCGTATTGGATTTGGATGCCTAAAGGCGTATGACTAATGTTAATATATATTTGGCGCTATGTAGATCTTGGCGTACCCGAGACTTGAAGCTTGACTTAGCTTGCGAGCGGATAAGGCGTAAAGCGTCGTTCTCTTTTCCGGCATGTCTTAGTACTATTAGGTTACGACCCGAGTCTCGAGGTCATTCCGTTCCAAAATCCGAGCTTAGACGTGTACTTTATTCGATTCTAAGAACTTGCTCCTTAATGTGTGCAAACTAAGATTTCTTGTGTTTTCAAATGATTGAAACTTAAAAGACTTAAAAGGAATTTTGACTACAAAGAGGTCCCGAACTTCAAACGTCCGTAACTTTTGCATACGAGCTCGAACGCCCCAAAACGTAATATGTATGTTCATAAGACCCATCTTTCCCCTAACTACCATAGTCGGGCTCGGATGGGGGTCGGCACTCCGTCCGTGGGGCCCGCGGCCTTTTTTATGCTTCCGTAACGATTTTCAGAAAAAAGTTAATACTATTTTCGTTTAAACTTTGGCATATGGACTTCTTACTTACTTTATGATTTATGATTATGATTTTATGCATATGTATGCTCACGACTCCGCTCGTGCTCATTGTTGTCACCGTCCGCCGGATCCCGGCCGGTTATGTTCGTGCGCGCTATGATATATATTCGAGTATGATGTGTTCCGCACGCCGTGTCCCCTTCGGGCCGGTACCGTGTATATTTGGCGTTACGGGTACGCTTTATGATATGATATGATCCGTCGGTGTCGAGATCCGAAACCTTCCGGAGTACGATGTGGTATGGCGCCATTGTCGGCGGGCGACCACGTTCTAAGAGCTCATGCATGATATATGTTTTCTTTACATAAGTATTTTTGACATTTGCATATTGTACTTAATTTCTCAGATCTTCCGTTTCGACTTATGATTCTCAGATTCCTCGCTTTTACATACTCTCGCATATTCCGTACCGACCCCCGTCTTCGGGGCTGCGTCATGCCCGGGCAGTATAGACGCCGCCTTGGTGATCCACCCGTTTAGGACACCTATTCAAGCCGGGATCGCTCCTTCTTCCGTGAGCTCATATATTTTGGTATATATTTTCTTCTCGATATATATGTACATTATTATTCGGTGGCACGACGGGGCCCCGTCCCGTCACATGATTTCGCTATTCTCGTTGAGGCCCGTGGATACGTGCGTGGATTATGGCGTGTCCGTACGTATATGTATATGTGATGCGTTCGGGCGGCCACCGCACACGTGCCAGCCCTTGTCTCGCTCTCTCCGTATATGTATATATGGACATGTTGGCCCCCGTCCGTCTTTTGTCGGTATTTTCGCGTGCAAAGTTAATTGGCTAGTAAGGTGGGAGGAAACTCGCCAAATTTTATTAAATATTTGAGTTACTATTTTCTAGACTTTGGTACGACGGTGCCTGTGTGCCGGGCGCTAGTCGCGTTCACTACGGGGTTGGGTCGTGACACATATGTCAAATCAATCCGAGCCCGCCTCGAAAGTTACGATCCTTACTCACTTTAGGACTTTCCACAAACATGTCGAAGCGATCCGAGCCTTTCTGTGAAAGTTATGGACGTTCGTAGTTTCGGAGTCGTTTAGGAACAAAACTCTTTTAAAAACAAAACCTTTATGCAACTTTTGAAATTTAATTACACAAATGACATAAGGACCATGATTTGACCACATTAGGAATACGAATATCAAGAAGCCAATAAGAATCATAAACATGCTCGATCACCGAATAGAATTACCTCGAGATTCGTGCCATAACCTACTTTCAACTAAGACATGCCAAAGAAGGAAAA
>NW_026721582.1:0-8686 GCF_029784015.1 Lycium ferocissimum | reverse complement strand
CCAATAATATTTCTATGCAAATAAAATTTATAAACAGCACGTAAATAAAATAATCCGGAGAGTTTTAAAGTCTACCACATATCCCAAAAATAGTCTTGTCCTTAACTTATCGCGATTAGCTTAAAATATCCCAATGTACAAAAATACAGGATACAACATATCTTCTTCTCTGACTCTCACTTGATGATAACCCGACCTCAGATATATTTTGGAAAACCACTTGGCACCCTGTAGCTGATCAAATAAATCATCAATTCTTGGAAGGAGGTACTTGTTCTTTATCGTCACCTTATTCAACTGTCTATAATCAATACACATTCATAGGGAGCCGTCTTTCTTTTTTTGCAAATAAGGGCGGCGCTCTCCACGGAAATGATGAACTGGGTCTAATGAACCCCTTTTCGAGCAAATCTTTCCGGCCGAGCCTTTAACTCCTTCAATTCTGCCGGGGCCATTCGATAAGGAGGAATAGAAATAGGCTCGGTATCCGGCAACACATCAATGGCGAAGTCAATCTCCCTTTCTGGAGGAAGGCCTGAAAGTTCATCTGGAAATACATCCGGGAACTCATTCACTACCGGAACAGATTGAAAAGTCGGCGATGTTGCCTCGGTGTCACGAACTCGGACTAAATGATAAATATAGCCCTTGGCTATCATATTTCTTGCCTTAAGGCAAGAAATAAACCTACCCCTTGGAGTTGCCGTATTACCTTTCCATTCAAGTACGGGCTCTCTCGGAAATTGAAAGCGAACCAATTTCATCCGGTAATCAACATTAGCATAGCATGAGGCCAACCAATCCATACCCATTATAACATCAAAGTCTAACATTTCTAGCTCAACTAAATTAGCTTTCGTTTAGCGATCACATATCACAATAATACAATCTTTATACACTTGTTTAGCTATTACGGGATCACCAACCAGAGTGGATACCTCAAAAGGTTTGATCGGCTCGGGTTTCACCCCAATACGATTAGCAACATATGGAGTAATATACGGTAATATAGAACCCGGATCTATCAACGCATACACATCATGAGAAAACACAGACAATGTACAGAAACCACGTACGGGGACGACTCAAGATCCGTCGTCCGGCTAAAGCATATAAGTGGTGTGGCACCTCGAAGAAGATGCTCCCCCCTCGGCCTCTACCTCGGCCCTGCCGGGAGCCCAGGGGTCCGCCCTTGTAGATGGCCAAGAGGGATCTGCCGATCCTGTGGGCTGAACCCCAACTCTGTCGCTCATCGACGAGAAATCTCTCATCATATGCCCTACCTGACCACAAGTATAACAAGTGTACCGAACCACGCGGCATCTGTCCGAATGTAATCGCACCGACCGCATCGCGGCATGCGGGGAGGTCTCCTGCGACTATACTCTCCCCCAACGCGAACACAGGGCCTCGAACTCTGACCCTGTCCTGAGTGGAAAGAGCGATCAGATCTCCTGCCTGTAAATCGGTGAGGTGCACTCGTCACTGACTGGCCTGAGTGCCTAGAATATGACTGCCTTGATCCCCCTCTGTAATCACCGCCTGTGCCCATAGATCTAGCCCTTTTGCTTTGCCCTCTATCAGCATCACGATCACCCCTCTGCGGAGGTTGTTGTCCTTCAAGATTCTGGGCATGGGCTTGAATACGGGAAATATCCATTCTGTCTTGCAATGAAGCCGTTAAACAGTCTTTAATTAAATGTGGCCCTAAGCCACTCACAAATCTATACACCCTATCGCCCATGTCGGCTACCATAGTAGGAGCATATCTAGCCAAAGAATTAAATTGAAGGCTATACTCCCGGGAGCTCATGTTACCTTGCTTCAAATTTAAAAATCTATCCGCTCTAGCTCGGCGGACCTTGGGCGGCAAATAATTATGAATGAAAGCATCAACAAATTCTTTCCACACGGGAGAAGGCGCATTCTCTTGCCTTGATGCTATCCAATTATTGTACCATAGGACCGCCACATCTCGGAGTCTATATGATGCCAACTCTACTGATTCAATCTTGAAAGCATGAATAATCCACAACGTTCTCAATATTTCATCAATAAAGCCTTGCGGGTCTTCATCCGGCTTCGACCCGAAGAATTTTGGAGGATTTAGATTCATGAAGTCACGGGCTCTAGTACTAGCTGAACGATTACTTGGGCCCGCGTTTTGCCTTTGTGCCTGGGCGGCAACCAACTGTATCAATAAATTAATAGCCTCGGTCACTTGTTGACCCGATGTAGCCGGTGGAGGAACTGGAGGCATATGAGCTGAACAGAAGCCCCTTCTTGCTCTTCCGTAATAGGCGGAGTAGTGGAGGCATTAGATAAAGCCTCATGATGTGATTCTCCCTCATCTATATTCATAGGTAGCTCTATTTCTGCCCGTCTTTTCATCGTAGTCTTGCCCTTCTGGGCGGCTTTTGTTTTTCCTTTTGGAGGCATTTCTAAAATCACAACATACTTATTAGGGAGGATTAAATCTTATACTCGGCTCTATCACACGATTTCATAAGAAGAAAGATGGTCATTTTTCCTAAATGCCCTGTAGCCTCCTGTTTATTAGCGTGGCGCGCAACATACCATAAACAAGACTCTACTAGACACGGCTCGTAGACACTTCCTAGGACTGAACTACTGCGATACCATGCCACGACCCGAGCTACGGGCCATGATGGGTATCCGGGGCTAACCACCGAACACCACCCATATTACTACTTATCTACTCCCAATCATAACGTATACTCATAATCATAGAAATCTGTGAACATTTGAAACATAATTACTTTTATTAACGTAAGCCCTTTGGCTATCAAAATGATATATACATGCATATACATACAAACTATGGAACCATACTACCCACACTGCGTATCTACGACCCTCTACTGGAGTACTAGACATATGGACGGGACAGGACCCCATCGTTCCCAATCATGAATATATACATATATGTACCAAAAGAATAATCAATGGCACCTCTGAAAAATGGAGTGCTCTCAAATCAGCCGCTAGCTCCTATGAGTGTGGATCACCTCCCTATCTACCTGTGGGCATGAACACAGTGTCCGAAGCAAAGGACGTCAGTACGACTATTGTACTGAGTATGTAAGGCATAAACAATAATAATATATCAATGAAATAAGGAGGCATCAATGAGGAGCAATCAGAATCGATCAATCATAAAGGAAGTAATGCATGGCTTACTTTCATACTCATCATCATATCATACATGCATAAATGTATAAAGTCAACCGACCATATAGGTGCGGTATGATAATCAATAACATTAGCAATAGAATTAGCTTTGCGTCCGGCCTCCCGCGTCCGGGGTATCATCTCATGCCGCCCACTAGTGGTGTCTGCCCATGCCATCTGGCCATGGTGTATAGCTGCCCGCCTTGGCGGTGACTGCCGGGCCAACTAGGCACGGGGTAATATCATCATGTGCTCATCATAATATGCTTATCATAACATGCTTATCATAACTCATCATATTACATGCATAGAGACTCATAGACAATCGTACTCTATCGGGGTGACGTAAGGTCGTGGACCCCCGACTTCATTATAGGACATTCGTAAGTGTTCTGCCTCACCTTGAAGGAACAAACATAAGGTGAGTGTATACAATGATCAACATCAATGGGCTATGGATAGCTTCATTAGCTTAACTGGAACATCATATCATAGGCTATAGCATCTCTAGACATAAGCTTATCATTATCATTGTCATAATCGTAGCATATCTCTTATCTCGTATGGCTATTCATGAACAAGGACTCATAGTCTTCTTGAGGATGAGACATTCATAAGAAAAGAAGAAATTCATGCCGTAGGACTCATGCCTTAGAAAGAAAGGACTAGCCTCACATACCTTTGTCGCTTAACTATTCTATCGGTTGCTCGTTCTCCTTTAATGCTTGCGTCTTTACCTTCAAGAGAGTTCGTATTGTCGTTAGCTATGTAATTATAAGAACGTTCTTCTTAAGGCTAAAGAAAATTGGGCAGCGTTTCCTTTGTTTATACTACTTTCTGCCATATTCCATATCAACTCCAACATTCATAACAATCACAATATCGCTAGCAACAATCGTCATTCATTTACGTTATTCACATTTCACGATTCCACTCCAATTATCCAAAATCATGACCAAAGTCTATTATCGCGTACTTTCGCATATAATGCTCATTTCATGTCCTAAATGTCATTCATAACGCATTTGTAACATCAACACAACCATTTTCATGATTCAATCCAACTACTATTCCACAATGACATTTTTCACCCATTTAAGACCAATTTTCTACACTCTTCTACCACCCATGTGTTTCAACTTACTAATACTTCAAATGACATAGAAAGGTCATGAAACTTACCTTATATGATGAAGAAGCAAGCCTTGGTTTGTAATACACCTCTTTCCACCAAAACCCTATTTCCTCCTTCTTGAGATTTCTTGGTTATGATGGCCTTAGAGAGGTTTCCTTCACTTGATTCACTCTATTTCTTGTTGTTGATCTTTGATTTTTATTGATTTCTCTTGGATGAAGTGTATGGAAAGGTTCTAGAGATTTCTTGAAGTGTGGAGGTGGAAGATGAAATAAAATGAAATGAGAAAGAGGTCCCTTATATAATTCAAGTTCAGGCCCGACCAGATTATACGGACCAACATACGGTCCATATGTTTTTCTTGGGCCGTATGTCTGGCCGTAGATCTGGTCCAGTGAAGTATGCTCTACTGGGCTGAATCTACGGTTGGACATACGGTCCATACATTTTATACGGCCAGTACATCTAGCCGTAGGTTTGCCCAGTTTTCCGGGAATTGTTTCGTCGACTCGTTTTGTTATATCCCGTATTTTGTACATTGGGACAATCCAGTTTAACTATGATAAGTTAGGGTCCAAACCATTCCGGGATGCAAAGTCGAGACTTTTGACCTTCGATTTTATTTTGAGACATAAGTTGTTCATGAATTTGTTGATATGGAACAATTAGGAAAATTTGGGACCAAAATTGGAATTATGGAAAGTTGGAAATCATGCATATTTTTCCTTGTTGGCCGTGTGGTGTGGGACTTGGCCCACACAATTTGTGGACAATTTTAATTGGTCCAACACATGTGTGGGCCAAGGACACTTGTGCACTTCATATAATAGCACAAAAGATGACTTAAGTCATCCTAATTCATTCCAACACTTAGCAAAAAAATAGAAGTTGAAGAACTCCACAAGGGAGGCTCTCGGCCAAGAGGCAAGAAAAACCAACTTCAATTCAAGCCATTCTAAAAATATTTCCTTGATACAAACCCACTAATTTGAGGTCCCTAAGTAGTGTGGAACCGTTGTTCGGGTCATCCAACCATTCGTTGTGTCAATTGCAAACCCTAGGCAAAGTGTGGAGTTGAAGAAGAAAGGTAAGAATTGATTATGTTTTATGTGTTATAAATGTTGTATGCATGTTGTAGTATGTTAAAATGAAGGAAATTCATGAAATATGGCATGTTGGAGTGGAGGTTGTGAATGTAGTGTCTAGCCGTGTAAGTGTGTGTGTGTGTTGTGTTGTGTTGAGGTGATGAATTAATCTTATGTAGCATGTTGTGATTGTTGTAGAGTGGAGAAATGAATGAGAATCATCTATATATGTTGGTGGGAGGTGTTGGCCGAATAGGCCATTTGTTGTGTCAAAGAATGAATTAATATCGCTTAATGTTTTAGTTAATCGTTGTTATGAACTCTATGTTGGAAATGAATGTTTAATGACTCAAATTGATGTTGTAATTGTTGCGGACTGATTTGGAGGTTATTGTACATTTAATGTAACTTGTATAATTATGAGTATGACATTGTTAGAATGTGAATTGTTGGTGCAAATCATGATTTGGAAGTGAGGGATGGAGTATAGTTGTGTTCTCGGGTATGGGGACTGATTTCGGGTAGATTGGAACAATTGTTGGATTGTTGAAAATGTTGTATGAATTGCTTAGAATGTCTTTAAATATTGTTGGTATGGGTTCGGGTTAGTATTTGAATGTATAAGCGTCGATGTTGGCTTGAAGGTAAGCCGTTGAATTGAATATATTGAAAGTTGTTGAATGATGGAAAAGAGAGTTATTAATGTTGTATTGCCTTTCGGATTGATTATTAATGTTGCTAGGTTGGTTGTTGTTGTTGTTGATTTGGCGAGTTAAATTCTCGGGGTTGGCCTATTCTGGGGAAATCTTTGCCCAAATTTACTCGTAGAATTAAGGGCTAAATTGGAATTAAATGCCCAAATGTCTCTAGCTAATGTTTGGCATATTATGACTTGTTTGTAGACCTTGGGCAGCCCGAGACGTAGGTTGGATTTATCTTGAGTTGGAGCTAGCATTGAGTGCGTACTAGGTATGTAAAGCCCAATCCTTTCTTCTTTTGGCATGCCTTAGTTTCAAATAGACTATGACACGAGCCTCGAGGAAATTCGATTCTCGCAATCCGAGCATTTTTATGGCTCTTATCCGTTTCTTAGAATTCGTATGTTGATATGATGAAATATTGGCTTTTATGTCTTTGAAATATTTGATTTTCAACTTTTGCATAAAAAGTTTGGCCTTTAAAAAGTTCCGTAACTACGAACGCTCGTATCTTTCACAGAAAGGCTCGGATTGCCTCGATATGCTCGTAGGAGATTGTATGATGTATGATAAGTATGTTTTTCATAGGCGGGCCCTACTCGGGTCAACACCCGTCCGTGGGCCTCGCGACTCTTCTTTTTGTAATTCTAATGACTTGTGACAAAATATGATATGACTAATATTTCGATTTTAAGTATGGTCATTTTACTTATCATTTGAGTCTATGATAATGATTTTATGCATATGGTTACTCACGACTCCGTTCGTGCATTCTGTTATATCTTTCGCCGAGTCCCGGGCCGGTTCTGTTGTCGTGCGCGCTTTGATATACTCCGGTGTTATGCTGTGTTTATGGTTCACCGAGCCTCTCGCTCGAGGGCCGGGTTTCGCTTATATTCGGTGTTATCTTTGTGTGTATGGCGTTATCTTGTGTATGATATGTGACGGGGATACGGAGATTTGAAACTTTACGGTGTTATCTTGTGTTATGGCGCCATCGACGGGCGGGCGACCATATTTTTTCGTGCCACATGCATGATTCGTATTTTTTAAAGTAAACATTTGATATTTTGAAATGCATTTACTTTACGTACCTCATTTCGATTACGGCTCGAGTTTGTATACTATATTTTACGTTTGCATACTCGGTACATATTTCGTGCGACCCACTTTTCTTCGGTGTTGCGTTTCGTACCCACGTGACGCGACGTACGGTTTGGTGATCCACCTGTTTAGGACACCCTCTCCTGCTGTTTGGAGTGCTCCCCTCATTCCGGAGCCACATTTTGGTATATATTCGTTCGTTGCATTTGTATATATTGGTCCAGGGGTACGGCGGGGCCCTGTCTCGTCATATGATTCTGCTTGTGTGTTTAGAGGTACGTGGACATGTATGGGTTATGCCCATTACGTACGATTGTGTTGGTATGTTATATGTTACGGGCGATCCCGTTCGCCGGTGGCGACCTCGTCGGCTTGCATTTGTATATGTTTTGGGCCGTTACGCCATTTGATAGCCTTATGCCGGCTTTTGATATATATATGGTTGTGTTTCGATGTGTTTGAGACAGTTTGATACAATCTGAGACAGCGTTTGATATTTGTGTACGTATAAGCTATACGTACGTGATTCGGATTAGTGATTGTGTTTGGGTGCCCGGCTAGGGCACTAATCACCGGCCTACGGGGTTGGGTCGTGACGAGTGGTGAGTATCGAGAGCGGTTCGTCCTCGGAATGTCTACAGACCGTGTCTAGTAGAGTCTTGTTTATCGGTGTGTTGTGCACCACATCTATAAACAGGAGGCTACAGGACATTTAGGATGTTATCTTTCCTTCTGATCTTAGATCATGCGATAGAGCTGTGTTATCAGGATGACTCTTTTATGACGAAATGTTATGTCTTCAGCGATGCCTCCGAGGAAGGCCACAGCTGCCTAGAAGGCCAAGTTTACAGCGACAGGTGAGACCCGGCCGAGCCGGGATGACTACTGAGGGCTCGTGCCCGGATTGAGCCGGATGTTGTGCCTCCGACGGCTGGTTGCTAGCTGCCGCTAGTATCGGAGGGATTTGGAGACGCGGTGTTGCGGCCTTGTTATATCCCGCCTTTTTGCATAATCGGAAAATTCGAAATAATTGTGATTTATGAGAAAGAAGGCCATGTTTGAATTTTTCTTAGTAGGGGTGTGGCGGATATGAAAACTTGAATGTGGAAATGCCGGAGAAGGCTTAAGGGCAAAATTGAAATTTTGGAAATTTGTTTCGGGAATTATAAAATATGATTTGTGAAGAATTGGGCTCAAAAAAAAAATATGAAATTAAGGCCCAAAACAAGAGGGGTGGCCGGCCATAGGGTGGCCAAGGCCCAAACCCATGATTTAATTAATTTGGCATGTGCAAATTAATTATATAAGGGAGTTAAGATTCAAGAAACTTCAAGAAAAACAAAAGAGAAATCAAGAAAAAAAAAGAGAAGGCCATTCGGGCTAGAGAAAAAGAGAGGAGAAGAGAAAAGGAAAAAAATTCTTGGAGCTTATTCTTGGTTCAAAAATCCATCTCTTTTGGAATTACTACTAAG